>NC_056438.1:47338546-47638546 GCF_018296145.1 Oncorhynchus tshawytscha | reverse complement strand
CAATCCTCCTATTTTTTCCATGGGGCATAGAGAAACAATTGCAGTTTAACAGCTAATTTCATGCAATACTACACATTTTGAAAAAAGGAAAGGTTTGCAGTTTTTAATATGATATCTGAGTGAGAGTGACTAACAAAATCAATGGGGCCCCCTGGTCGGTAATTAGACCATGGTTACTACAACTTTAGATAGCTGGACGCGAGAGTAACTTACCCCTCCCAAAAATGTTAGCTGGCATGGGCTAATTGAGTGACTGTCAGTAACTGACATAACAAGAGAAAAACTGCTGATGCACAACCAAATTATTATTATTATTTTTTTAAATTCACCTTCTGGAAAAAAATGGATCCGGGGAAATTGATCCACGGGCCTACAAAAGGGGTTGCCCATCACTGACAGAGGGTGAAAAAACACACATCAGTTTTAAGATGTGGTACAACCCTTTTGGCATACATTATATAGAATATCATTTGGTTGTGATTAATGTTTACCAGTTCGTTGGCACTGGTGTCTGAGGGGAGCAAGAAGTCCACGTAATTCTCCAGGCCGGGGATGTCGATGGGGCTGTCCTCCCCCAGAGGAGCAGGGTTCCCCAGCCGGTCCACCCCATCCAGGCTGGAGACCTGGGGTAAGGACTGGAGCACCATCTCTCTGTAACCTGCAGCAGGGAACACAGGAGTCATTGAGTTTGAATATGCCAAATAGATGTCCAAAATACTTACTTTACATGACCTACAGTGCTTTCAGAAAGTATTCATACCCCTCGACTTATTCCACATTTTTGTTGTTTTTCAGACTGAATTTCTCTCACCCATCTACACACAGTACCCCTTAAGGACAAAGCGAAAACATGTTTAAAAAAAAAACATTTTTGCAAATGTATTAAAAATGAAATATTTAATTTACATAAGTATTTACACCCAAGTCAAAACTTTGTAGAAGCACCTTCGACAGTGATTACAGCTGTGAGTCTCTGAAAAGTCTAAGACCTTTTCACACCTGGATGTACAATATTTGACAATTATTATTTTTACAATTCTTCAAGCTGTCAAGTTGAATGTTGATCATTGGAGGACAACAATTTTCAAGTCTTGCCATAGATTTAAGTAAAAACTGTAACTAGGCCACTCAGGAATATTCAATGTCGTGTTGGTAAGCAACTCCAGTGTATATTTGGCATTGTGTTTTAGGTTGTTTTCCTGCTGAAAAGGTGAATTTGTCTCCTAGTGTCTGTTGGAAAGCAGACTGAACCAGGTTTTCCACTAAGATTTTGCCTGTGCTTATAGCTGTATTCGGTTTCTTTTTATCATAAAAAAAAATCCCTAGTCCTTGTCGATGACAAGCATACCCATAACATGATGTTGCCACCACCATGCTAGAAAGTATGAAGAGTGGTACTCAGTGATGTGTTGGATTTTCCCCAAACATAGCACTTTGTATTTAGGACAAAAAACTTGTCACATATTACTTTAGTTTCTTGTTGACAAAAGGATGGATGTTCTGGAACATTTGTATTCTGTATAGGCTTCTTTCTTTTCACTTGGTCATTTTAGGTTAGTATTTGTGGAGTAACTACAATGCTGTTGATCCATCCTCAGTTCTCATATCACAACCATTAAAAAGGGATATTTCAGGATTTTGGCTATTATATTTTTAGGTCTCTGTGTCCAGTATAAAGGAGGTTGAAGGTAGTTTCGCGAGCCAACACTAACTAGCATTAGCGCAATGACTGGATGTCTATAGGTATCTGCTAGCATCCCAAAGTATCCCTTTAAACTCTGTAACCGTTTTAAAATCACCATCTGCCTCATGGTGAAATCCCTGAGCAGTTTCCTTAGTCTCCAGCAAGTGAGTACAGGAAGGATGCCTGTATCTTTGTAGTGACTGGGTGTATTGATACACCATCCAAAGCCTAATAACTTCACCATGTTCAAAGGGATATTCAGCGCCTGCTTTTTTCCCTTCTTAATCATCTACTAATCCGGTGCCCTTCTTTGCGAGGCATTGGGAAAACCTCTGGTCTTTTTGTTTGAAACTGTTCTTGAAATTCACTGCTAGATTGAGGAACCTTTCAGATAATTGTATGCGTGGGGTACAGAGATGGGGTAGTCGTTTAAAAAAATCATGTTAACCACTATTATCAAACAGGGAATGAGTCAATGCAATTTATTATGCATTTTGTGAAGCACATTTTTACTCTTATTTAGGCTTGCAATAACAAAGGGGATTGAATACTTATTCGCTCAACACAAAAACAGCACACTAAGCACAAGCAGCATAGTGGGGGACAAGCTAAAAAGTATGCTACCCAGCGTGCCCAACTGGACCCGTCCTGAGCACACTTGACTTATTGACTCAAGACATTTCAGCTTTCCATTTAAAAAATAAATAAATGAAAAAATGAATTGACAAAATTACACTTTGACATTATGTTGTATTGAGCATAGTTCAGTGACATACAATCTCAATTTAATAAATGTTAAAATGCAGGCTGTAACACAACAAAATGTAGAAAATGTAAAAGGGTGTGAGTATTTTCTGAAGGCCCTGTATCTCTGGCTAAATCTCAAGAAACTGCAATTTTTGGTTTTTCATGGACATACTTTTGCATTTTCACTCAGAATGGAGGTTTAGTATGGCTACCCAGGAATTGTGTAGCTCAAATAGCACTGCAACATCACTCAATTTTCATCACCACTCACCTGGTAAGCTGCAGAGTGAATTGCCTGCTCCCTCCACGCTTAGGGTGACATCACTCAGATTCTCCAGTCCCAGCATGCACTGCAGCAGCTGGTTGATGCTGTCCAAGCGGTTGCTATGGAGATGGAGGTGTCTCAATTTGTACTCTGCCCCGTGAAGGTACAGCAAACCTGGGTATTACAACCAATGAGTATCACCCTCATGTGATAGTAAATGTACATTTTTGTTACGGAAAACTTGGCCATGTGTGATCGTCATGAGCAGGGATGGGCAACTCTAGTTCTCTGGGACAGTGTTGCCCATCCCTGTTCATGAATGTTGTAGTCAGTAGGCTGCACACTGTGCATGTAAGTGTAAACTGAAGCTTACCTGTGAGGTCACTTATCTGATTATAGGCCAGGTTTAATCGTATCAGGTTAACAAGTCCATTCAGTCCTGAAAAGGAGAAATTAACATCTTACACGCAAAAGCGGCAGGGTGGCCCAATTCCGAATGTTTGTGACAAAAATAAAAACTAACTGAACAACACTTTTCTGTTTGACCAGGGCTCACCTTCGACCTTAGTGATCAAGTTGCAGGACAAGTTCAAGGTTCTCAGTGAGGCTAGAGAGTTGAGGCCCTCGATGCGAGAGATATGATTGGACGACAGATCCAAGTGTCGGAGATGCCAAGCAGTGGTCAAGCCCTCTACTTTCAGAATACGGTTACAATGCAGATTCAGGGATGTGACATTGGCACTCAATGGGACCTCCAGCAAACTACACAGAGGGTGACATGATGAGAGAATTCCATGGATTATTTCATACAGAAGTTCCAGGTGAAGATTTTACTGGAAGATGAAGGTGTGATTACCTTGATATGCTCTTATCTATCAGACACAGCTCTCCATCCGCCATCGCCTAGAAAATCACAAATAAATAGCTACAGTTTCATTCATGCACAATTTCAGTGGTTACATTTCTACAGCCACATCCTTCAGTTGACCAAACAAATGGTGTTGAAATGGCTAAATGGGGCTTCATGACTGTGCACTTAAGGTATGTATCCAACGTTAAATGTGCTAGTAGCAACGTTACCTAGCTACTGCACTGTTCTAGCATAGATGTCTTATTGTTAAGACTGTGGTTCTATTGTAGCTAAACGTTAGCTTGCCAGTTTATGGTTAAGACGTTAGCTACTAACGTTATCATATAATAAGGATTTTCTAGATAGCTAATGGATAGCTAATGTAGCCCGGCAACTTACCAACAACCTCTTCTGAATATTGGACATAAAGACATGTGTAACATAATGAAATAAAATAAAAGTGTTCAAAACTATAAAACTAACGTTAGCTAGCTAACGTACTGTAGCAAAGCTAACAACAAATCGACATACTACATAGAAACGAGCAAACCTCCCTCGACCCACGACAACATTAACCACTAACGAAACATAGCTAAATGTGTACCATGTGTACTATCCTCATCCCAATACTAACCCCCAGTGCAATGTGACTTGTAGAAGTTGTTCAGCATCTGTTGTTGTTGTTTTGCCGCCGCTCCACTTGAACTGGCCGCCTGTATCATCGACTTCCGTCAATATTCAGTCGCATTACTGGTCAAGCACTGCAGGTGGCGGTAATGCGCAGGCCGTCCTTGTGCACAGGTCTTCTTCCTTGATGAGGTTTTACAGCGTTTGGCATCCAGCATACAGTAAGTTGCAAGTACCTTCACCAACTAGACTGGGGTATAAACCCATTATACTTTGCGCTACGAAAAAAGGTTAAAGGGAATGTTTTAATATTTTAATTGTCTCTACCCTCTAATCCTACATTCATTAAAACACACCCCTATTCCACTACTACTTTAACCCTATCTGGTCCTACGCCAGGCCAGTGGCCTGGGAGGACGGGACCCCACCACTCAACACACCTTGTAACTCCTCTGCAGTCAAATCTCGTATCCCCAAATACTTCTCTGCAGCTGACATCACCTCTATTTTCTGTGACTTATGTTCTATCCCTGCAGTACAGTTGATACCATTGTTATGAACCAGGAAAATGGAATGGCATCAAACACATGGAAACCATGTGTTTGATGTATTTGATACCTTTCCACTTATTCTGCTCCAGCCATTAACATGAGCCCATCCTCCCCAATTTATGTGCCACCAACCTCCTGTGCTATGAACGCTAAGAAGCCAATCTTCCTGAAGCATATATCACCCATTGGCCTATCCCTTTGTGCTAGCACAGATCCACTACTCACACGGATCCTCTCAGGATCCAGCACCCTTGACCCCTCTTCCTCTACGTTCTTCACTGTGCAGCATATGACACCCCCTGCACTACTCTAAGCCTGGTAACCTCAACCTGCCTATCTCGTGCACAGGTGTTCTAGGGGAGAGGCTCTAGGGACATGCCTGGTGTCCAAAATGTATGACGTATGTCGTGCAGCGAGAGCTAAGTGGGGATGAACGTTATCGGTTCAGTCAGTCATCCTAAAATGATTCTGCCAAAGAAGGGACTTGGGAGTGTTCAGAATCATTTCGTTTTTATCGGACTGCAAAATCAACAAATGTGCATTAGCTGCCTGTCACCCTGGCCTGATATTAACTACACTATCTAGCCAATTCCCTCTAAGTTACTGCAGCGCAGCAGTGTTGCATGGCAAGCACGACTCGGGAGTGAGGAACGCACTGTGCCCAGTGTTGTTGTGTTGCCGGCTTGCAGCCCAAACTCTCCCAATTGACCAGCAGGAGTAGACTGTATCACTGTGACATCCAGATGGTTACTACCAATATTACAAGTTATTTCTCGTGTATGCTGCTGTCCTACTCAAAATATAATTGAGTATGGAACAAATTGGCCACATTAGCCACCGCCAACAGCATGTGATACAGCTAGCTGCCCGGTGAAGCAACTGCTGCCCAGCAGTGGGAAGCAACAGTGCGAATCTATGACTCAATTTCAGAGGGGCTTCAACTCCTCCTCCCTTCCTCTTTCCTTGCATACAGCAGGAATTGGTCATTCACTCTGGCTTGTTGTTACGTTAGCTAATTGTGCATTTCACAGTGGTATCCAGATTCCAGACGGTGATTTAAATTTAGGGAGTTTATAAGTCACATGCACAGGTAGGTGGTGGGCTGGATGGGAGGGAGGAAGAAGGTGAGGGACAAGATGGTGGGTACACCCGAATGGTTATCAGATTTGGAGATGGAGTCCGTGGAACACATAGTGGTTGGTAAGAAGGCGAGCAGGGAAAAAATTAAGAAAGTGGAACATATTAAGATATTAAATATGGAGTGCTTAAGAAGAAAATTGAACATTACGAGAATGAGGATGAATTAACTGCAGGTGCTGTGAAGACCGCTGAGTTTGAGCCTCATCCTGATGGCGATAAAGGGGATTTTGGTCCAGTGGGAGTGAAATTTCTGGAAAGAATGGATCCTTGCATTCTAGCTGATCCATCTGTGGCGTCAGATTGGGTGGAGAAGAGGTTAGGGAATGCTGGGTCAGTGAAAGTGACTTGAAATGGAATTGTGTTTTTTTTTGCCTTTCTGCCGTCCAGAGGGAGCGTGTGCTCCACACCACGCGACTGGGGACAAGACCTGTAACTTGTTTTCCTTTCCGGAGTAGGGCGCCGAAAAACTGGAGTGGCATTAAGTGTTGAGGATGGTCAACTGAAGTTGATGATTGCCAGTGTCTGTTTGGTGAAACAGAGAAAACACGGTCTGTATTACTGAGTTCTGATGCAGAGCCATTACCAGATAAAAGTCAAGTTAGGACATGTTAGTTATCCAGTGAAAGCATTTGTCCTGAACCCATTACCGTGTTTTAGATATCAAACTTATGATCATGTGGAAGCAGTGTGTAGGAGGGAGATACCTAGATGTGAGAAGTGTACAGGACGACATGAGACAAAGGAATGTGTAGTATCGGTGGAAGAAGTTGTGTATGTAAACTGTAGAGCTACGCATGGTGCTGGATATCAGAGGTGTCCACTGAGATAAAGAGGTGTCCACTGAGATAAAGAGATGTCCAGGGAGATAAAGAGGTGTCCAGTGAGATAAAGGTTGAGGTTGCGAGGATTTGAGTAGTGCACAAGGTGTCGTATGCTGAGGCAGTGAAGAGAATAGTAGATGAAGATGGGTCCAGGGTGAGGGTGAGGGATCCTCAGACGAACCATGTGAGTAGGTCGAAGCCAATAGAGAGTGATAGGAATAACATGTTCTTCAGTAAGATAGTTTTGGCGTTCATGGCCTTGGTTGTCATTTGTACGGCAGGAATGGTATGTAAATCACAGAGGATAGATGTTGTGGTCGCAGCTACAGAGAAGTACTTGGGTGTACGTGATTTTACTGCAGAAGTGTTACAAGATGTTTTGAATGATTACTGTCTTGTTCTCCCAGGCTGCTGGCCTGGAGTAGGATCAGAGCGGGCCAAAGGAGTGGAATAGTGGGGAGGATTTCATGGGTGTTGGGTTAGTTGGTAGGGCAAGTTTTTCACAAAGTGTAATGAATTCATACTACAGAATTGTAGGCTGATACACAGCCAATACAGTAGGTGGCGGCATGCACCTATAATATGTGTTTGCAGACCACCAAAGAAGACAAAGAAGAAGAGTTAGCTAGCTACACTGAACAAAACATATAAACACAACATGCAAGATTTTCAAAGATTTGACTGATTTACAGATCATACAAGGAAATCTGTTAATTTAAATGAATAAAATAGGCCCTAATCTATGGATTTCATATGACTGGGAGTACAGATATGCATCTGTTTATCACATACAGTGGGGCAAAAAGTATTTAGTCAGCCACCAATTGTGTAAGTTCTCCCACTTAAAAAGATGGGAGAGGCCTGTAATTTTTATCATAGGTACACTTCAACTATGACAGACAAAATGAGAAGAAAAAAAATCCAGAAAATCACATTGTAGGATTTTTAATGAATTTATTTGCAAATTATGGTGGAAAATAAGTATTTGGTCAATAACAAAAGTTTCTCAATACTTTGTTATATACCCTTTGTTGGCAATGACAGAGGTCAAATGTTTTCTGTAAGTCTTCACAAGGTTTTCACACACTTGCTGGTATTTTGGCCCATTCCTCCATGCAGATCTCCTCTAGAGCAGTGATGTTTTGGGGCAACATACTGGGCAACACGGAATTTTAACTCCCTCCAAAGATTTTCTATGGGGTTGAGATCTGGAGACTGGCTAGGGCACTCCAGGACCTTGAAATGCTTCTTACGAAGCCACTCCTTCGTTGCCCGGGCGGTGTGTTTGAGATCGTTGTCATGCTGAAAGACCCAGCCACGTTTCATCTTCAATGCCCTTGCTGATGGAAGAAGGTTTTCACTCAAAATCTCACGATACATGGCCCCATTCATTCTTTCCTTATCACGGATCAGTCATCCTGGTCCCTTTGCAGAAAAACCCCCAAAGCATGATGTTTCCACCCCATGCTTCACAGTAGGTATGGTGTTCTTTGGATGCAACTCAGCATTCTTTGTCCTCCAAACACAACGAGTTGCGTTTTTACCAAAAAGTTCTATTTTGGTTTCATCTGACCATATGACATTCTCCCAATCTTCTTCTGGATCATCCAAATGCTCTCTAGCAAACTTCAGACGGGCCTGGACATGTACTGGCTTAAGCAGGGGGACACGTCTGGCACTGCAGGGTTTGAGTCCCTGGCGGCGTAGTGTGTTACTGATGGTAGGCTTTGTTACTTTGGTCCCAGGTCTCTGCAGGTCATTCACTAGGTCCCCCCGTGTGGTTCTGGGATTTTTGCTCACCGTTCTTGTGATTATTTTGACCCCACGGGGTGAGATCTTGCATGGAGCCCGAGATCGAGGGAGATTATCAGTGGTCTTCTATGTCTTCCATTTCCTAATAATTGCTCCCACAGTTGATTTCTTCAAACCAAGCTGCTTACCTATTGCAGATTCAGTCTTCCCAGCCTGGTGCAGGTCTAATTTTGTTTCTGGTGTACTTTGACAGCTCTTTGGTCTTGTCCATAGTGGAGTTTGGAGTGTGACTGTTTGAGGTTGTGGACAGGTGTCTTTTATACTGATAACAAGTTCAAACAGGTGCCATTAATACAGGTAACGAGTGGAGGACAGAGGAGCCTCTTAAAGAAGAAGTTACAGGTCTGTGAGAGCCAGAAATCTTGCTTGTTTGTAGGTGACCAAATACTTATTTTCCACCATAATTTGCAAATAAATTCATTAAAAATCCTACAATGTGATTTTCTGGATTTTTTTTCTTCTAATTTTGTCTGTCATAGTTGAAGTGTACCTATGATGAAAATTACAGGCCTCTCATCTTTCTAAGTGGGAGAACTTGCACAATTGGTGGCTGACTAAATACTTTTTTGGCCCCACTGTATACCTTAAAAAAAAGGTAGGGGCGTGGATCGGAAAACCAGTCAGTATCTGGTGTGACCACCATTTGCCTCATGCAGCTCGACACATCTCCATTGCATAGAGTTGATCAGGCTGCTGTTGTCCCACTTCTCTTCAATGGCTGTGTGAAGTTGCTGGATATTGGGGGGAACTGGACACGCTGTAGTACACGTCGATCCAGAGCATCCCAATCATGCTCAATTGTGAGTATGCAGGCCATGGAAGAACTGGGACATTTTCAGCATCCAGGAACTGTGTACAGGTCCTTGCGACATGGGGCTGTACGTTATCATGCTGAAACATGAGGTGATGGCGGTGGATGAATGGCACGACAGTGGGCCTCGGGATCTCGTCACAGTACCTCTGTGCATTCAAATCGGCAACGTAAGTTTATTCAAAGTAATAATTTAAGACTACAAAAATCGATAGTAATCAGAGCAGGACCGACTATTTTCATTCATACTGACAAATAAGAAATGCCACATTATCCCTGTCAATAGTTGGAGTAGGATGATTACAGAGATGTCAGGATGTACATTTTCTAACTCACAAAATGCATTCCTTTGCTGTGATGATTTATTTTATTCCTTCTTGACTCTAACTTTTGTCTCACATGATCTATTCAGCTCTCCTGTACCCTGTTCCCAGAAATGGGCTGATTCATTCACCTGTGAGGAGAACCATCCTACTGCAGTTTGAACTAGCCATAACCTTGCCTGTTCCCTTTTCTTTGATAGATTATTTGTATTTTTAGAGTTGAAGAACACCCACTACAGATACGCATGCTTGTTTGAGCATTTTTATTCATTATTGTCTCTCACTTTAGTCTCTCAAGATCTATTCACCAAGTCCTGCAGTTTAAACTACCCTGCCTTCACTATTTACTTCATTTGCCTGTTGTCTTTTCTTTGTGGGTTTTGTCTAACTCGGTCTTGACAGGGTGGCAGGTGGCCTAGTGGCTAAGGGCATTGGGTCTGAACCGAAAAGTTGCTGGTTTGAATCTCCAAAGTGACTAGTTAAAAAAATCTGTCTATGTTTTCCTCTTGTGAATCGCTCTGGATAAGACTAAGATGTAAATATCTCTCTCTACATTGGTCAGCTACATTGGTGACCAGCGTGGGGAAATGTTGACAGGCCTATGGGGCCTGAGCACACAAATGCTCTTAGAGAGAAGGGAATACTGAAGCATGCATTGATAACAGTTCTAGAGTCTCCATCAGAGGCCCAGGCTTTTGGCATTGCGTGTTAGCAGATACTCATAGACTTCCAGTCATTGTGCTAACGCTAGTTAGCATTGATTCACAAAACTAGCTCTAACTTCATTCATACTGGACACAGAGACATAAAAATGGTATCCGCAAGTTTATTTGATTCTGGGGAAGTAGATAAAGGGCCTCATTGGCAAAATCCCGAAGTATCCCTTTATGGTTGTGATATGAGAACTGAGGATGGATCAACAACATTGTAGTTACTCCACAAAACAAACCTAATTGACAGTGTGAATTAGAAGGAAGCCTATACAGAATAAAATATTCCAAAACATGCATCCTGTTTGCAATAAGGCACTAAAGTAATACTGAAATAATTTGCCAAAAGAATGAACTTTTTGTCCTGAATACAAAGCGCTATCTTTGGGGAAAATCCAACACAACACATCACTGAGTACCACTCTTCATATTATTTAAGCATGGTGGTGGCTGCATCATATTATGGGTATGCTTGTCATCGGCAAGGACTAGGGAGTTTTTTTAATGATAAAAATAAATGGAATTGAGGTAAACACAGACAAAATCCTAGAGGAAAAACTGTTTCAGTCTGCTTTCCAACAGACAATAACCTAAAACATAAGGCCAAATGTACACTGGGGTTGCGTACACTGGGGTTGCCAAATGTACACTGGGGTTGCGTACACTGGGGTTGCCAAATGTACACTGGGGTTGCTTAGGACATTGAATGTTCCTGAATGGCCTAGTTACCGTTTTGATTAAATCGGCTTGAAAATCTATGGCAAGACATGAAAATGTCTGTCTAGCAATGATCAACAATCAACTTGACAGAGCTTGAAGAATTGTAAAAATAACAATGTGCAAATATTGTACAATCTAGGCAAGCAAAGCTCTTAGAGACTTACGCAGAAAGAGTCCCAAAGAGGATTCTAACATGTATTGAATCAGGGGTGTGAATACTTACGTAAATGAGATATTTCTGTATTTAATTTTCAATACATTTGCAAAATGGGATGGGAAAACATGTTTTCACTGTCATTATGGGCTATTGTGTGTAGATGGGTGAGAGAACATCATGAACTCAGCAAAAAAAGAAAGTCCCTTTTTCAGGACCCTATCTTTCAAAGATAATTCGTAAAAATCCAAATAACTTCACAGATCTTCATTGTAAAGGGTTTAAACACTGTTTCCCATGCTTATTCAATGACCCATGAAAAATGAATGAACATGCACCTGTGCAACGGTCGTTAAGACCCTAACAGCTTACAGACGGTAGGCAATTAAGGTCACAGTTATGAAAACTGAAAACAGGATGGCAACAACTACTGCCAGAGTTACACCAGGAATGCACAACCCCATCAGTGCTCAGACTGTCCGCAATAGGCTGAGTGAGGCTGGACTGAGGGCTTGTAGGCCTGTTGTAAGGCAGGTCCTCACCAGACATCACCGGCAACAACGTTGCCTATGGGCACAAACCCACCGTCGCTGGACCAGACAGGACAGTAAAAAAGTGCTCTTCACTGACGAGTCGTGATTTTGTCTCACCAGAGGTGATGGTCGGATTTGCGTTTATCGGCGAAGGAATGAGCATTACATCGAAGCTTGTACTCTGGAGCGGGATCGATTTGGAGGTGGAGGGTCCGTCATGGTCTGGGGCGGTGTGTCACAGCATCATCAGATTGAGCTTGTTGTCATTGCAGGCAATCTAAACGCTGTGCATTACAGGGAAGACATCCTCCTCCCTCATGTCGTACCCTTTCTGCAGGCTCATCCTGACATGACCCTCCAGCATGACAATGCCACCCGCCATACTGCTCGTTCTGTGCATGATTTCCTGCAAGACAGGAATGTCAGTGTTCTGCCATGGCCAGTGAAGAGCCCGGATCTCAATCCCATTGAGCACGTCTGGGACCTGTTGGATTGGAGGGTGAGGGCTAGGGCCATTCTCCCCAGAAATGTCCGGAAACTTGCAGCTGCCTTGGTAGAAGAGTGGGGTAACATCTCACAGCAAGAACTGTCAAATCTGGTGCAGTCCATGAGGAGGAGATGCACTGCAGTACTTAATGCAGTTGGTGGCCACACCAGATACTGACTTTTACTTTTGATTTTGAACCCCCCTTTGTCCAGGGACACATTATTCCAGTTCTGTTAGTCACATGTCTGTGGAACTTGTTTAGTTTCTGTCTCAGTTGTTGAATCTTGTTATGTTCATACAGATATTTACACATGTTAAGTTTGCTGAAAATAAACGCAGTTGATAGTGAGAGGACGTTTCTTTTTTTGCAGAGTTTATATATTGAATCAATTTTGAATTCAGGCTGTAACACAACATCCTCCTGACAGGTGTGGCATATCAATAAGCTGATTAAACAGCATGATCATTACACAGCTGCACCTTGTGCTGGGGACAATAAAATTGCCACTCTAAAATCTGCAGTTTTTTCGCACAACACATGCCTCAATGTCTCAAGTTTTGAGGGAGCGTGCAATTGACATGCTGACTGCAGAAATGTCCACCAGAGCTGTTGCCAGAGACTTTCATGTTAATTTCTCTACCATACGATGCCTCCAACATTGTTATTGAGAATATGACAATACGTCCAACCGGCCTCACAACCACAGACCACGAGTAACCACGCCAGCCAAGGACCTCCACATCTGGCTTCTTCACCTGCGGGATTGTCTGAGAGCAGCCACCCAGACAGCTGATGAAATGGTGGGTTTGCACAATCAAAGAATTTCTGCACAAACGGTCAGAAACCGTCTCAGGGAAGTTCTTCTGCGTGCTCGTCGTCCTCACCAGGGTGTTGACCTGACTGCAGTTTGGCGTCATAATCGACTTCAGTGGGCAAATGTTCACCTTGGATGGCCACTGGCACGACGGATGAATCCCAGGCAGATGGCAGAGTGTGGGCGAGCGGTTTGCTGATGTCAATGTTGTGAACAGAGTGCTCCATGGTGGGGTTATGGTATGGACAAGCATAAACTACGGACAACAAACACAATTGCATTTTATCGATGGCAATTTGAATGCACAAAGCTACTGTGACGAGATCCTGAGGCCCATTTTTGTGCCATTCATCTGCTGCCATCACCTCATGTTTCAGCATGATAATACATGGCCCCATTTCGCCAGGATCTGTACACAATTCCTGGATGCTGAAAATGTCCCTAAATTCTTTGAAATTGTCACGTTGCGTTTATATATATTTTTCAGTGTAAATAGACTCACATTCGCTGAACATCTATTGATCTAACTCAAACATTAATTTCCCAACTGATTTTTCTTCAATCCTACTACAGGCTCTTTATCATTCATTCTCCATACCTTATATTCCAAAGCATCCAATATTATGCATGCCCACCATGGTATTGGGCAGCTAGCTGCTATTTGAGAACTAATCTGGATCAGAAAACAAAACTCTGGTTATCTCATTGCAGAGCACATTGTACAACAGTTTTGAGAGGAGACTGAATTGCAAGGTATCCTATATATGTGTAGGCTATGCCATATGTATTGGCTAATATGCATATGCAGCTGAGCCTTCATTCTAGCATACATCACACACACATCTTTCTATCTACATGCTTTTATTTGTGTTTCTACGCAAAGTATATTGAAAGTTTCTTTAAACCTGCAGATAGTTACTTGAAATGAGTCATAATCATGACAAAACATGATTCAACAATTGAATTAACTGACAGATGAAGGGACCAGTGGCTCGGGTCCCTGATGATCTTCTTGAGCTTCCTGCGACAGCTGGTGTTGTAGGTGTCCCGGAGGGCAGGCAGTGTGCACCCAATGGTGCAGTCGGCTGAGCATGCTACCCGCTGTAGCGCCTTGCGGTCAGGGGAGTTGCTGTACCAGGCTGGGATGGTTGAACAGTCGCTGTCGTGCATTCACCATGGTGTCCATGTGGTTTGACCATTTTAGCTCCTCTGAGATGTGTACGCCAAGGAACTCGACGTGTTTGGCCATCTCCACAGCAACCAATACGACCAATACTACAAGTTATTTCTCCCTCGCTCATCAAAATAAATATTGCCTTCTTTTAAACAAGTTTTAAATAGCGCCAGCCAGCAGTGGCATAGTGCCTGGAGAAGTGGATATACTCTAATTTTGCCAAACATTTCACAAATGGCCCATCCCGCAACGGAAAGATGCACTGTGTGAAAAATTATATGAGAAACAGTAACATACACTTTGAATTACCCAAAAATATTTAAAAAACATGTCTTTCAGTCAGGCCAACTCAAGCTGTACTGTGCAGTAGGCTAATAGTAGCCATACTATTGAAACCGATAAAAGGCTCTCAACTGAGTCAGAAATTCACAGGTTTTCATTCTTAGTCACACAAAAATGTGATGTTTTAAAGCACCACATCTGGAGACCACTTAAGACATTTAGATTTTTGAGTGTAGTTTCCCTTCAATTCAAGTGTGCAGGCACCAAGCACTGCTGATTGGTTAAGAGGTTTTTCTGTAGCACATGATGGCCACAGGTTTGACGCAAATAATCATATCATTCTGCCAGATAAGCATACACTACTTTGTAACTAGTTAATTAAATGTTAAGGTTTTTGGGAAAGCCTTCCCATCTACCAGAAGACGTTCAGCCTGTAATAGGATCGCTGTATTTTTCCTGTTCCTTAATTTGTTGAAACCTGGATGTTTTAATTCATATTATGAGGCATCTTACCTTGCTTCGAAGTAAGCCTATAGCCAAAATCATATTAGCGACCCATGGTAGTTGTTCCATCTTTAGATCGCCCCTCTTTCTACATTTCCATCTTTGTCCATGAAACCATTAGATTTAAGAACGCATTTTGGGACATTCACACGTTGCTGCGCCTAAAACGTGGAAAAATAAAGCCTATCAACATGAAGCTAAACATTCTCTGTTCAATCAGCTTTATTGATACACTGTATACCCTCCACAACACCACTGCCGGTCAGAATAAACTAGCTAGCTGGGAAGGGCTCATGACAACTAAACATGTCTCCACGCTGTGTAACATTACACACGCCATCAATGTGGCCGTAAATTGGTTGATACTCCTTAATCCTCTCTTAAATTCCGTTTTGATCCCTTAAATTGGTGGTGGGCAAAGTTAATCTCTGTCCTCCACAGTTTGGGGTGGATAAAGATGTGTGGGCTAACAGGCAGGGCCAGATAAAAAGAATGTAGTGTTATGCATGATAATACTTGCGATCAGATGTTCACTCATTTCCCCATGGGAAAGTAAAACAAGACGCCAATATCAGAGTTAGCAATATCTTTTAATCCACCCCCCTCAGCATAGAATCACTGTTGTACATAAATTAAAAAAAGATTCTCTCAATTTCACAGGTTCATTTCTCTCTTAAAAACTTCCAGTTTGACCTCCCTCTCGTATCAAACAAAAAAAGCAGATTGTATTATACAAAAATGCAAACCAATTTTCACACAGTGAATTCTCTTACAAAGTCATAAAATGGTGTAATAATGGCTACATCCACATTGGAGGAAGATAATTCTAAACATTCCTTAATGGAGTATAATACATATAAAAACGTATTTTCTTGCTGAAATTAAAACTGTACCTTAATTTAAGAGATATTTTACAAGGGATTAATCATTAAAAAAAAACAGCCATTGAGTTTTTCCCAAAAGTTGGGAATTAAAATGTGAGCCCAAAACAGCAGTAAGAGTTCTGTGGTTTGGGGGAAGAGTTCATTGGCTGTGTGAAGGAGGGGTAGGCAGCCGTTTCACTCAGAAACAAATGAAAGCATGAGACTGACATGAACATCATTGCTATTCCCATAGAAACTATATAATTGTTAATTCTACTCACCTATAGGCTTTCAGAAAGGGACAGTTTACTCCAAAATCAAAGTTTGTTGCACGTTTTAGACCTCAAGTGGTTTAACGTTTATTCAAGGTCACGTCCCAAAACATTACACACACACACACACACACACACAAACACATGGTTTGGGACATGACCTTGAATAAACGTTAAACCACTTGAGATATATATAAACTATATGCCTTAAACCCAGAATGAGTGGAAATGATAGGCACTGCATTATGTTCAGGTAACTAGACTATGTTCACCTTTGCCATTGATTTGGGAATTGAGGCTTATAGCTGGATCTTCACAATAGATGGCATGGAATGTGGCCTCAAGCCAACAGACCACTTTTGATATCTAAAATCATTAGACAAGTTTGAAGTGAACTCTCTTGAAGGCTCACAGCTGGAGGGACTTAAGGGTAAGCACATTTTCATGACTATTCTGAAACAAATGAAAACCTGTGTGTGGATAAGTGTGACGCCAAGAATGACAGTTTCCCTGTGGATGGACAACATGATGCGTTACATAGATCACTGTAAGACTGGGAAGTAAGTGATTTCACTCAACGACAGGAAGAAAGAAAAACAAACCCAACTAGTTGATTATATTTTCCCCAGCAGAAACACCTTTTTTGTGCTAAAAATTACAAAACATGTGTCTCTGCCTGTCATGTGATTAGTGATGGTGGTGACAAAATGAGTGTGCCAATTAAGATTGCTTTCAATTTGGTTAGGGTGCTTCCAAATGATCTCATATTGTTGGAAGGAATGGCCTAGAACTATTCCTTGAGAATATGAAGCATGCCTTTGACTAAATTAAAGGCTTACCCGGATGACCTCTTAAAAAAGAGAAAACCTCAACACATTTCTAATATTTCCACACCGTCACCCAGCACAGCGCACTTTACTTTGACAAAAAGACAGTGTACATTTTCTACAATACAACCTAACACACGCACACAAACATTTGTATTGTTGTTGTAAATTTTCATCATTAAATTGTGTCTTCTTTCGGAAGCATATTTCAGTAGAGAACTTATCTTTGTTTGAACACAAAAAGATTAAGTGAACACACATCAATGCGCACAGAAGTCCTTCAACTGGGAAAGGATAAAGTCTGTTGGCAACCAGTAGAGAAATAATATAAAACATTTAGCTGATTCTAAGTAGAGATCATTTAATATAAATGCTGAGCGAGTAGAATAAGAGGTGGCACGTTAATAGTGCTTAGTATATTAATGTATGTATACATACTCATATGTATAAGTGAGTTGTTTACCTAAACAATAAAATATAGCAAAGAGTAGCCCAAGAGGCATGAAGTGTGGTTGAAAAAAAAAAAACGAACACCCTATAACTGACCCTGGCCCTCAACACCCATCTACACTGATCGCCGACCCTTTTCTTTCTTCCTGAACCCAAATTATGAAACCCGATCGTCACCGACACTCCGTGTATTCGTAACCGTTTGAGCACTGGGATCAACCTCTTTGCATTTCAGCGCAGCTTTTTTCTCCAATGGCCAACCATGACAATTGTTTACAAAAAGGCATAGAGCTCCTTAACGAGCATCAGCGATAAACAATTACCATGACAGATCATCAATAATAAAGTAATAATCCTAATAATAAAAAGCATGAGCTGGCGCACACCCAGAGAACATTATTTAGTGTAGAGGTTTTGACTAATGGTGAATAAACTGTAAGCTATAAAAACAAAGTCGCACACTCCATAAGTTTTACCTCCCAGTAATTTATTGGGTAAAAAAAATATTAACGTTTCGAAAGGCACAGTGATGCCGAAACATTTGTGTTTTTTTTTTACTCAATATATTACTGTGAGTTATACAATATGGATTGTGCAACTCTTTGTTTTTATAGCTTCCAATAATAATAACACCAGAAAACAATATAGTGAAAAATATCATTAAAAAGATCAAGACTTTGACTAGAAGCTTTTTGAGGGGCAACACACTCTGGCTGCTTGCTTTAAGCCTCACATGTGTGGCCCAAAGTCCTGGGTTTTGAATCCACTAAGATACCCTGAATATGTGTCTTGATACAGACTTGTTCTAAAATGAACTAATAGTACACGGTTAAAAACAAAAAAAAAGGGATAGGACTTTTTTTTAAGCCTGTAGAATGACAGTTATTTAAGACACTTCGCTACTCTAACGGTTGACATTGACGCACAAACCATTGAAAGGACTGTTTGGCAGACTACAGACACCTTTAACACACACGTATTAAGAACAAGAGGAGCAAAAAAAATGTGCATATTGAACCATTTTACTTCCCCTCCAATTACGGACTAGCGTTCAGGCAGGCCACACCCCCTTAAATCGCAATTTACGCAAGCAAAAAAACAAACAAGGGAACGCAACTTCATAGAAGTTAAGGAGAACCAATGACAAGATAATCCCAATGGGGAGGCCTTTTCAATGACCAGATAAGGAGCTCTGAGGAAGACGAAGAACAAAAACACCAATCACCCCATATGATTCAATTCACACTGGGAGGGGATTCAATCTCTCTCGCAACGTGGAAAATGTTCTTCCTGCAGTGTGAAAATTAATGTTGTGTTACACTCCCTGGAATGTACATTTCCGCACTGCAAGTTCGATTGAATTCCAGCCCATCAAAGTGCAAACAAGACATTTCTGCAGCAAGTCACACCACATCCCACGAGAAGCACATAGTATGTTCCCTTATAGAAAACATGAGAAAAGCTCATTATCAAAAAGATACATTTTGCAATCTTTAAAACAGAATGCTTTGGTTAATAAGATACTGCTTTTCAAGTATGAAACAGACATACGATGTATTCATAAAATGCACTAATAAAAATCAGACTTCTCATGGCGGGTTAAATACGGCATGCGGCTTGAAGCGACATGGTCTTGTTTGGCTCTGAGGGTTGACTGAGCGTTAGTGGAACGTGTCCCCCCCCCCCATATCTGGTCAAACACGTTTTACGATTCTGGGGGTGGCGTATTCCTGAACACTAGCGGTTACACCTTTATTACTGAACGCCAACAGAACGGTTACTACACTGACTAACCGTTAGTTAGCTGTCAAAGGCATCAGAAAGAAACAACGTGTCATACCAGGGTGGCAGGTAGTCTAGTGGTTAGAGTGTTGGGCCAGTAACCAAAAGGTTGCTAGATCGAATCCCCGAGCAGACAAGGTAAAAATCGGTCGTTTCGCCCCTGAACAAGGCAGTTAACCCACTGTTCCTAGGCCGTCATTGTAAATAAGAATTTGTCCTTAACTGACTTGCCTTATAAAATATCAGGCTATAATGCATTATAAACAGACACTTACATGATACTTATGACAGCTGACATAAATACGTTGTAAAACACCAAGACTTTTGATAGCTATGTAGTACATAAGACCAAAACGACCATAACTTGAGTTAGGATTCGATACTAAATTGGTTACGAAATTGAACGTTTACATTTCACAGCCTTAAAACCATCTTTGGGGGTAATTAAGGTCCCTGCAAGTTGCTTACCCTGGTAACGGGCACAAAAATAGAGGGGGAGAATTGAGAAATAATCCACCCTTCGATGCACTACGTGTCTTGGTATGTGATATCTACGTAGGAGGGATAGCCTTCTTTGAACAATTATCATCATCATCTGCTTTTTTTGACATATCTACTTTGAGAGTCTTTTTTTATAATCCCAGTAAAAAAAAAAAACAAGAGAAATAAATGTCAAATGGTTTCCAGGCGATGAAAGTCATAAAAAAGAAAGAAAATGCTCATTCACAGAACAAAAAGAAAGAAAATTCATATCACGGCAGATACTGCTCATCCTCTAAATAAAACAAGTATGTGTGTGCATGCTTTAGAACAAAGGCTCTGAGTGTGTGTTTGTTGTGTGTGTCGCAGTGTATATGGTCTAGGAGCAGGAATGGACCACACCGTTCTTCTGCAGATCAGAGCCCCCGGGTCCTGGTTCAGAACACAGGTTAAGCGATGACGCCCTAGTGGTCAGTGACAGCATGGCTCCGCCCACACCGCCATCCTGAACTAGACCGCTGGAGCCATTCGACACCTCACTAGAAACGAGGAGAAAGACGAAGAGAGAGAGACGAAACAGAGAGAGAAACAGAGAGGCTTAAAGATCATACAGTTGAAGTCGGAAGTTTACATACACTTAGGTTGGAGTGAATTCACTGTATCACAATTCCGGTGGGTCAGATGTTTACATACACTAAGTTGACTGTCCCTTTAAAGAGCTTGGAAAATTCTAGAAAATTATGTCATGGCTTTAGAAGTTTCTGATAGGCTAATTGACATCATTTGAGTCAATTGAAGGTGTACCTGTGGATGTATTTCAAGGCCTACCTTCAAGCTCAGTGCATCATGGGAAAATCGAAAGAAATCAGCCAAGACCTCAGAAAAAAATGGTCTGGTTCATCCTTGGGAGCAATTTCCAAACGCCTGAAGGTACCACGTTCAGCTCAAAGAATAGTACTGTGGTGTACAGCAGGTCAGCCACCAGGGGGAGACTCATCGAGGCCTAGTGACAAACATAGTATACATCACGAAGTGATGGCTCCATCTGCTGGACATGCCAGGTCTTGACGGGCTCTCCGGCAAGGACTAATTGGGATCTGGTGAGTAATCAAAGGCTGATTGCTCACCAGCTGTGCAAGGCCCGTAAAAGCTGCCAGAAGAGCAGCACACAAGGGAGAGTAGGGGAAGAAAGGACTCCCGTATAGTTGGGAAGGTATGAGGGAGTTCAGTTTTTGTGGCCGACAGGATACAGCAAGAGCCCAGAAGACGGTAGAGCGGCGAGGGTCTCATGGAGACCTATCCTTATCTTTTTTGATTTATTATTTAAACACCCTTGAAACCGAGCTAATCATACTCTGATCTGTGTAAATGTCTTGACCAAACCCCCTAGTCTGCCACAAGTACGCAAGTATAAACACCATGTGACCACGCAGCTGTCATACCGCTCAGGAAGGAGACGCCTTCTTTCTCCTCGAGATGAACGTACTTTGGTGCAAAAAATGCAAATCAATCCCAGAATAACAGCAAAGGACCTTGTGAAGATGCTGGAGGAAACAGGTTCAAAAGTATCTATAGCCACAGTAAAACAAGTCCTATATCGACATAACCTGAAAGGCCGCTCAGCAAGGAAGAAGCCACTGCTCCAAACCGCCATAAAAAATGCAAGACTACGGTTTGCAACTGCACATGGGGACAAAGATCATACTTTTTGTAGAAATGTCCTCTGATCTGATGAAACACAAATAGAACTGTTTGGCCATAATGACCATTGTTATGTTTGGAGGAAAAACGGGGAGGCTTGCAAGCTGAAGAACACCATCCCAACCGTGAAGCAGTATCATGTTGTGGGGGTGCTTTGCTGCAGGAGGGACTGGTGCACTTCACAAAATAGATGGCATCATGAGGAGGAAAATTATGTGGATATATTGAAGCAACATCTCAAGACATCAGTCAGGAAGTTAAAGCTTGGTCACAAATGGGTCTTCCAAATGGACAATGAGCCCAAGCATACATCCAAAGTTGTGGCAAAATGGCTTAAGGACAACAAAGTCAAGGAAAATTTGTGGGCAGAAATGAAAAAGCGTGTGCAAGCAAGGAGGCCTACAAACCTGACTCAGTTACACCAGCTCTGTCAGGAGGAATGGGCCAAAATTCACCCAACTTATTGTGGGAAGCTTGTGGAAGGCTACCTGACACGTTTGACCCAAGTTAAACAATTTAAAGACAATGCTACCACATACTAATTGAGCATATGTCACCTTCTGACCCACTGGGAATGTGATGAAAGAAATAAAAGCTGAAATAAATTATTCTGACATTTCACATTCTTAAAATAAAGTGGTGATCCTAACTGACCTAAGACAGGGAAGTTGTACTATGATTACATGTACTTGGCTAAGGTGTATGTAAACTTCCGACATGATATTATCCTTCAGCATGTCATGTCTTTATACATGTGTTTTACTATTGAGTTGTGTGTCTCCACTCACCCCAGGGCCAGAGCAATCTCCTCCAGCTGGGCCTTGTGGTCCTGCTGGCCATTCTCTGCAGTCTTCGTCTTGTACAGGACCTCATGAGCCACCAGGCTGTCCTGTAGAGACCACATCAACTCACATGTCATGGAGCGGGTGTCTGTCTGTGCACATGTGTCGTGAATGTAATGTTTTTTAAATTCTATAACTGCCTTAATGTTGCTGGACCTCAGGAAGAATAGCTGCTGCCTTGGCAGTAGCTAATGGCGATCCATAATAACATACAGACACATGAACACAAACCAGCTATAATACCAGACGACAACATCAATGGAGCCGGAGGAGATGGCTGCCATTTCACGATCCCCTAACCAATTGTCCATGTTTTTTTACGTTATTTGTAACTTATTTTATTCATAATGTTTGTCACCGTGTCTAATGACCGAAAATAACTTCTAGATATCGATTTCTCACCCCGTACTGGAGGAATACTTGTTCTTTAACGAGTGTGATGAGAAGAATTTACTTCAGACCCCGACAAGGCCTTCATTCGCAGAAGAGACATCGGGGACAAAGGTCTGGGTGCCTTGTAAGGATCTGATGACGAGCGGGTAATCTCCCTTTACCATTACTCCTATTAGCCAACGTACAATCAAAGGGAAATAAACTAAAATCATGTATATCCTACCAACGGGACTGTTACGGATACAGGTATCCTGTGTGTGTGTGTGTGTGTGTGTGTGTGTGTATATATATGTATCCTGTGTTCTTTTCTCTCCTTCTCCCCTCACAGGTGAAAATCATCACTCCCCAATCAATCATCAATCAGAAGACATACCTCCTCCTGTTTCCTACCAAATCACAGTTCCTTTCCCTTGGTTTAAAAACCCTGTCAGTTGTTTGCTCTAGAGTTCAATCTCTCTGTAAATGCCATGTCTGTAGGTCTCTCTGTTTCACTCTCTCTTTATGTATTGACCTCTCTTTTGTTTGAGCACCTCCATATCACTTTGTCCTCACCTGTGATTGTTTTTGGTTATGGTGTTTGTTTGCTGGTGGGAAAAGGGGGAAACAAGACAAGTCGCCCATGGGCATACACTACCCGTAGGTAAACTTTGTTAAATACCCTAGTTAGAACTGGGCGGACTACCCACTATTTTTGGTTAGTTAGCTGTTGTTGAAATAGGCTAGTCTAGCTTAGGGGTGTTTTTGGATGCTTATTGCTTCTTTCCTTGGGTCCAGCTCAGCCCCTTTTCCTGCTCCCCCCATTACTGTGTGTTTTCCAATAAACCCTGAGTTTGAAGGTAGATTTCAGTTGTCGTGGTTATTCCGTTCTCACTTTTACTTTGTCACTATTATAAATTGCATGAGTTATGTTACGGGTCTCATTACCATCCCCCCCCTAGACTGTCGGGCCAAAAGGGATTCGTAACAGGGACATTTAAAACAGTAATATCTTATGTTGTTTCACCGAGTCGTGGCTGACCGATGACATCATACAGCTGGCGGGTTTTAAGATTTTTCGGCAGGATAGAACAGCGGCCTCTGGTAAAGACAAGGGGTGGCGGTCTATGTATATTTGCAAACAGCTGGTGCACAAAATCGAAAGAAGTCTAAGTTTTGCTCGCCTGAAGTAGAGTATCATGATAAGCTGTAGACCACACTATTTGCCTAGAGTTTTCATTTATATTCTTCGTAGCTGTCTATTTACCACCACAAACCGATGCTGGCACTAAGACTGCACTCGATGGGCTGTATACAGCCATAAGCAAACAGGAAAACGCTCATCCAGAGGCGGCGCTCCTAGTGGCCGGGGACTTTAATGCAGGGAAACTTAAATCTGTTTTTTCCTCATTTCTATCAGCATGTTAATTGTACAACCAGAGGGAAAAACTTTAGACAAACTTTACTCCACACACTGACACGCACAAAGCTCTCCCTCACCCACTATTTGGCAAATCTGACCATAATTCTATCCTCCTGACTCCTGCTTACAAGCAAAATATAAAGCAGGAAGCACCAGTGACTCGGTCTATAAAAAAAAAAAAGTGGTCAGATGAAGCAGATTCTAAGCTACAGGACTGTTTTGCTAGCACAGACTGGAACATGTTCCGGGATTCTTCCAATGGAATTGAGGAGTACACCACATCTGTCACTGGCTTCATCAATAAGTGCATCGATGACGTCGTCCCCACAGTGACCCTACGTACATACCCCAACCAGAAGCCATAGATTACAGGTAACATCCACACTTAGCTTAAAGGGTAGAGCGGGACTCTAACCCGGAATCTTATAAGAAATCCCGCTATGCCCTCTGACAAACCATCAAACAGGCAAAGCGTCAATACAGGACTAAGATTGAATCATACTACACCGGGGCCGACATTCATCGGATGTGGCAGGTCTTGCAAACTATCGCAGACCACAAAGGGAAGCAGAGCCGCGAGCTGCTTCGAGGCAAGTAACACTGAAACATGCATGAGAGCATCAGCTGTTCCAGATGACTATGTGATCACGCTCTCCGTAGCCGATATGAGTAAGACCTTTAAACAGGTCAACATTCACAAGGCCGCAGGGCCAGACGGATTACCAGGACGTATACTCCGAGCATGCACGGACCAACTGGCAAGTGTTTTCACTGACATTTTCAACCTGTCCCTGACTGTAATACCAACATGTTTCAAGCAAACCACCATAGTTCCTGTGCCCAAGAACACTAAGGTAACCTGCCCAAATCACTACCGACCTGTAGCACTCACGTCTGTAGCCATGAAGTGCTTTGAAAGGCTGGTCATGGCTCACAACACCATTATCCCGGTAACCCTAGACCCACTCCAATTTGCATACTGCCCAAACAGATCCACAGATGATGCAATCTCTATTGCACTCCACACTGCCCTTTCCCACCTGGACAATGTTATTAATTGACTACAGCTCAGGGTTCAACACCATAGTGCCCTCAAAGCTCATCTCTAAGCTAAGGACCCTGGGATTAAACACCTCCATCTGCAACTGGACTTCCTGACGAGCCGCCTCCAGGTGGTAAGAGTAGGTAACAACACATCCGCCACACTAATCCTCAACACAGGGGCCCCTCAGGGATTCGTGCTCAGTCCCCTTCTATACTCCCTGTTCACTCACGACTGCATGGTCAGGCACAACTCCAACACCATCATCAAGTTTGCCGATGACAACAGCGGTAGGCCTGATCACCGACGAGACAGCCAATAGGGAGGAGGACAGAGACCTGGCGGTGCCAGAATAACACATCTCCCCCTCAAAGTAAATCAAGACAAAGGCGATGATTGTGAACTACAGGAAAAGGAGGACCGAGCACGACCCCATTCCCATCGATGGGGCTGTAGTGGAGCAGGTTGAGAACTTCAAGTTCCTTGGTGTCTACATCACCAACAAACTATCATGGTCCAAACACACAAAGACAGTTATGAAGAGGGCACAACAATGCCTATTCCCCCTCTGGAGACTGAGAAATATGGCATGGGTCCTCAGATCCTCAAAAGGTTCTACAGCTGCACCATCAACGCCTGGTATGGCAACTGCTCGACCTCCGATCACAAGGCACTACAGGGGGTAGTGCGTACGGCCCAGTACATCACTGGGGCTAAGCTGCCTGCCATCCAGGACCTCTAAACCAGGTGGTGTCAGAGGAAGGCCCTAAAAATTGTCAGACTCCAGCCACCCTAGTCAGACTGTTCTCTCTGCTACCACACAGCAAGCGGTACTGGAGCGCCAAGTCTAGGTCCAAAAGGCTTCTACCAGCTTCCAGCCAGAAGACTCCTGAACAGCTAATCAAACGGCTACCTAGAGCCCTCTTTTACACTGCTGCTACTCTGTTTATTATCTATGCAGTCACTAACTCTATCCATGTACATATTACCTCAACTAACCGGTGCCCCTGCACATTGACTCTGTACCAGTACCTCCTGTATATAGCCTCGCTATTGTTATTTTACTGCTGCTGTTTAATTATTTGTTACTTTTATTAATATTTTTTACTTAACACTTATTTTTCTTAACTTCTTAAAGCATTGTTGGTTAAGGGCTTGTAAGTAATGTAATACCTGTTGTATTTGGCGCATGTGACAAATAAAATTTGATTTGGCTAGCAATAACTCTATAGGGCGTTGGGGGCAGGGCAGAATGATTTCACATTGTAATACAGACAACCTACTATTCTCCCATCAATCCATCCCCCTCACCATGTCCATCTCGCGGGTCCTCTTGCCGATCTCCCTCTCCACCTGGTGGAGCTCCATGCTGAGCTGTTCGCTGGACACTGGGGCAGTGCTGCTGGAACACCCCGCTGGACCAGGCCACTTCCCCCCCTGCTGGCCCTGGTTCTGACCTGGCTGGGAGAGCTGATGGAAGAGGAGGAGGGAGTCCAGGGTTAGTAAGGTCAGTTTTTCCACCCTACAATTAACCCCATTCTCCACCAATACTTACAAGCTCGGATGCCCCGCACCCCAAAAAAATGCTAGGTTTTTGTCTCAATTTCAAAGCAAAATGTTGATGTTGCCCGTCCTGGATTCTGGTTGAGGGTGTCTACACATGAGTATTACAAGTGTTTGTCCCATCTCTCTGTTTGTGTGTGTGAATACACACCTCCATGCCGTGGATCTGAGACTGTTGGTGGATCTGAGACTGTTGGTTGATCTGCTGGTTGACCTGTTGGAGCTCAGTCTTCAGCTGCTCTCTGTCCTGAGTTGGCATAGGCAGCCTGAGAAAGAAGAGAACCGTCAGAATTACTGATAAATGTGAATTAATAGTGGGAAGGAGTGAATGAGTGATTGATGGATGAGAGGTGTGTTCGGCCGTACCTTTCACTGAAGTGTCCCTGAGAGGAGACGACAGTTTGGTGGGAGGGGTAGGAGGCTCCGCCCCAGCCTCCGTGGTTCTCATAGGAGTACTCCGCTGTTGGCGGGACAATGACGCGTTAACCACCTATCATGTCTTAGATACTTGGTTCAAATATTCATTGAGACATGCAACTGAAAGCGAAATGAAGTGTTCCTTAAAGGGGTAGTTCACCCAAATAACAAAATGAAATTTGTTTCGTTACCCTGTAAAGCAGTATATGGACAAGGTATGACTGCAATCAATGCTTTGGTTTAGGTTACCCGGCACAAATCCCATTAAAGTCATTGGACCGATATTAGCATTTTTTGAGCATCATGTTCAAATCATTTTATATGGGACTTAAATGAGCTTCACAAACAATTTGAGACTTTAGAATGATTTGGACATGTGAGAATGCTAAAATGCTAGCATTTGGAACAATGCCAGGTAAATAAAACCAAAGATTGGATTGCGGTCATACCTTGGCCATAGACCGCTTACAGGGTAAGGAAACCAATGTTTCATATTGTAATTTGGGTGAACTATCCCTTTAAGTCCAGGCAGTCTCTCTCTGTTTCCTTCTGTTTGGTGCCTAATGAATATGACCGTGATAAAGGTGACGACAGTGAATGGTCAAAGTAAAGTTGCAAGTGCCAAGTGTGAGTAACCTTACCGGCTATGGCCATGTGCTTAGGGTTGGGTCCCTGGGTGGAGCCCAAGGCCTGCATGGGGCCTGTCGCCTGGTAGCCTGTCTTAGAGGTGCGTGAGATGGCCCCGAAGCGCGACACAGTGGGCTGGGGGCCGAAAGGGATGATGGGGTCGTCGTCCTTCACCTCTGTCCCCCGCCTGACCTGGGCATCCATGGAGGGCTCCCCCCGCCTACCTTTACCGTCCACATTCTACATAGAGAGGGGGGGTGGGCATTTAGAACGGTCATTTAGCAGGCCCCTTATTTAGTCAGTGACAGTAGCAGGCCCTTCATTTAACAATAATTTGCAATCTACAAAGAGACGCGGGAGAGAAAGAGAAATGAACAAAAAGGCTGGGTTGAGAAAGACAGTAGGGGCACATTTTAGAATTGTAGACATTGATCAGACGCGCTCATCCAGAGTGAAATACAATAATAAAACAAAATGGAGAGAGGGAAAGATGGGGCGAAGAGAGGAAAATGAGAGCAAAAGGCCGAGGGGCAATTAACAATTGAACCATTTAACAGATGCTCTCAAAGAAAGCCAAGAGGAGAGATGGTGAAGTAAGAAGATTAAAAAAAAGGGAGGAAGACACTAGGTAAAATAGAGCTCATGTAACTTATTGTTCTAATCCTCCTCATCAAGCACAACACTGCTCCTGTGACATCTGAACCAGTAACACGCTAAGACCCACCGGCACTATTCCAACTGTCACTCACCATCATCTCCATGGCCCCGGGCGCCATGACATCTTTGGGCTTTGAGTCCTTGGTGCCGATGTAGGAGCCGATGGTGTCACAGGACCAGGGAGAGTACTGGCCCGCGTAGTCGGGCTCCCTGCACTTCCCAAAGGCTTTGGAGCTCTCCTCCCCATACTGTGGAGACAGGCAGATGTGTTAGTAACTTACTTATATATCCATGCTAACTAGGAAATAGCGCTAAAACATAGGCATTTTAGAAACATGTATATAGGGCAGAATAATATCAAATATTGAATTTTACTGAAACAGGGTCATCGCTAGATAAGATTGTCATAGCTAAAACAGCACCAGAAGCTCTGTTTTGAAACTGTTATAAATAGACAATGTCATGACATTAAAACTACCAGTGGGGAGCTTTGAAGGCCAACACTAGTCACTAGTCACCCACCGATAAATCCATGATTATCGAAAACTTCAATAAGCATTTCTCAACGGCTGGCCATGCCTTCCGCCTGGCTACTCCAACCTCGGCCAACAGCTCCGCCCCCCCCGGCAGCTCCTCGCCCAAGCCTCTCCAGGTTCTCCTTTACCCAAATCCAGATAGCAGATGTTCTGAAAGAGCTGCAAAACCTGGACCCGTACAAATCAGCTGGGCTTGACAATCTGGACCCCCTATTTCTGAAACTATCCGCCGCCATTGTCGCAACCCCTATTACCAGCCTGTTCAACCTCTCTTTCATATCGTCTGAGATCCCCAAGGATTGGAAAGCTGCCGCAGTCATCCCCCTCTTCAAAGGGGGAGACACCCTGGACCCAAACTGTTACAGACCTATATCCATCCTGCCCTGCCTATCTAAGGTCTTCGAAAGCCAAGTCAACAAACAGGTCACTGACCATCTCGAATCCCACCGTACCTTCTCCGCTGTGCAATCTGGTTTCCGAGCCGGTCACGGGTGCACCTCAGCCACACTCAAGGTACTAAACAATATCATAACCGCCATCGATAAAAGACAGTACTGTGCAGCCGTCTTCATCGACCTTGCCAAGGCTTTCGACTCTGTCAATCACCATATTCTTATCGGCAGACTCAGTAGCCTCGGTTTTTCGGATGACTGCCTTGCCTGGTTCACCAACTACTTTGCAGACAGAGTTCAGTGTGTCAAATCGGAGGGCATGCTGTCCGGTCCTCTGGCAGTCTCTATGGGGGTGCCACAGGGTTCAATTCTCGGGCCGACTCTTTTCTCTGTATATATCAATGATGTTGCGCTTGCTGCGGGCGATTCCCTGATCCACCTCTACGCAGACGACACCATTCTATATACTTTCGGCCCGTCATTGGACACTGTGCTATCTAACCTCCAAACAAGCTTCAATGCCATACAACACTCCTTCCGTGGCCTCCAACTGCTCTTAAATGCTAGTAAAACCAAATGCATGCTTTTCAACCGATCGCTGCCTGCACCCGCATGCCCGACTAGCATCACCACCCTGGATGGTTCCGACCTTGAATATGTGGACATCTATAAGTACCTAGGTGTCTGGCTAGACTGCAAACTCTCCTTCCAGACTCATATCAAACATCTCCAATCGAAAATCAAATCAAGAGTTGGCTTTCTATTCCGCAACAAAGCCTCCTTCACTCACGCCGCCAAGCTTACCCTAGTAAAACTGACTATCCTACCGATCCTCGACTTCGGCGATGTCATCTACAAAATGGCTTCCAACACTCACTCTACTGGATGCAGTCTATCACAGTGCCATCCGTTTTGTCACTAAAGCACCTTATACCACCCACCACTGCGACTTGTATGCTCTAGTCGGCTGGCCCTCGTTACATATTCGTCGCCAGACCCACTGGCTCCAGGTCATCTACAAGTCCATGCTAGGTAAAGCGCCGCCTTATCTCATTTCACTGGTCACAATGGCAACACCCATCCGTAGCACGCGCTCCAGCAGGTGTATCTCACTGATCATCCCTAAAGCCAACACCTCATTTGGCCGCCTTTCGTTCCAGTACTCTGCTGCCTGTGACTGAAACGAATTGCAAAAATCGCTGAAGTTGGAGACTTTTATCTCCCTCACCAACTTCAAACATCAGCTATCTGAGCAGCTAACCGATCGCTGCAGCTGTACATAGTCTATTGGTAAATAGCCCACCCATTTTCACCTACCTCATCCCCATACTGTTTTTATTTATTTACTTTTCTGCTCTTTTGCACACAAATATCTCTACCTGTACATGACCATCTGATCATTTATCACTCCAGTGTTAATCTGCAAAATTGTAATTATTCACCTACCTCCTCATGCCTTTTGCACACATTGTATATAGACTCCCCCCTTTGTTTTCTACTGTGTTATTGACTTGTTAATTGTTTATTCCATGTGTAACTCTGTGTTGTCTGCTCACACTGCTATGCTTTATCTTGGCCAGGTCGCAGTTGTAAATGAGAACTTGTTCTCAACTGGCCTACCTGGTTAAATAAAGGTGAAATAAAAAATTTAAAAACTCAACAGTTTGTTTCTGGACCAGGCAGAACTGACTTGTGTGTGTTGACCCTGAGTGACATTCGGTGTGTGTGTGTGTGGGGGGGGTCCTCACCTCTGGGGGGTAGTCGCTGGGGAAGGTGTGGGGCAGGGTGGGCGAGGGAGCGATGACCTTCCTCTCCTCCAGCTGGGCCATCAGCTCCTTACGGCGGTGGTGCAAGTAGTCTAGGCTGGGCTGGGAGGAGCGCCCGTACGGCTCCTAACAAACCACAGGACATTTCTAATGATTAGTTACAATTAAATATAGTGTACACCAATGGTGCAGGTCGTCCAGACTGGGCTGGGAAGAGTGGCCATACTGCTCCTAGTTAACTCACCTCGGGACACAGTTCATGAGAACTATTCAATATTAAATATATCTGACTTCTGGCCAACTTCTAACGACACAAATGTCTAACTCAAGGGAGATGCAGCTCATATCAAATCAAATTTATTTATATAGCCCTTTGTACATCAGCTGATATCTCAAAGTGCTGTACAGAAACCCAGCCTAAAACCCCAAACAGCAAGCAATGCAGGTGTAGAAGCACGGTGGCTAGGAAAAACTCCCTAGAAAGGCCAAAACCTAGGAAGAAACCTAGAGAGGAACCAGGCTGTGTCATCTTATATCTTATGAGTTATCAGACAACTGCATTGTAGTCCGTGTGTATGTTCACCAATGGTCATCAACCTGGAGTTTTACAGGGTTTGCTAGCTTTTTGCTGAGCCCAGTGGCAACACAGCCGGATTCAACTGATCAACTGTTCATCCAGACCTTGGACTGGTTGATTAAGGTTTTACTACTGGTCCGGTCCAAAAAGCCAATCTACCTTGTAACTCTCTGGGACCAGGGTTGCTGACCACTGTGGAGGAACCAAACTCACTCTGACATAGGACCTCAAGGGTTGGGGCTGGGCCCCTGGTGGGTAGAATCCTTCTGGGGGGTACCTCTCCCTGGCAGCCTGCTCCTGGTGGTAAGGGGGCCCTTCCAGGGGTGCGGGGCTCATCCGGACCATGTCGTCCCTCTGCGAGGGGTAGGGCTGGGGCGGAGGAGGGGGGCCGGGGTAAGGGCCGTGACGGCCCCGGGTGTCATAGTGGGATGGGGGAGGGTAGGAAAAGGGAGGGCCCGAGTGGGGGGCCGGGTAAGGGCGATCGGGTGGGCCGTAGTCAGGGTAGGGGTCCTGGTAGGGGAGTCCGGCGGGCTCACTGGGGGGAGGGGGGTTGCGGATGTAGCGCTGGGGGGCGTACTGGGGGGGCTGCTGGTAGGGGTAACCTGTGGGGCGAGGGGGAAATGACATTTTCTTCATATTGGTCATTCAACAATATAGGTTCAAAACACAATCAATGAAAGCATTGAAATAAGTCAAAGTAAAAGCATGACAGAAACTAAAGATGTTTCAACAGCACAAAACAAGCGTTTAGCAGCCTCACCTTGGGGATACTGCGAGGGGTCGTACTGCGAGGAGGAGGGCGGGGGGCGAGAGTCAGAGTAGTACATCTCAGGTAGCTGCTGCGGGTACATCTGAGGCCCCCGGGGCACCACGCCACTGGGCATCTGCTTGGGCATGGACATGTGGTCTCCTGGCCCCCTGGAGTAGCCCATGGCATGGAGTGGCTGGGGGTACCCTTGTTTGGGCCCCGAGTCCAGACTGAGGGTAGAAAAACAGTGAGAGTTCTGGATACAATAAATACATAAATCAATCAAGTTTTCGCATCAATGTAAAAAATAATTTTATAAAGTGTTTATTTAACCAAAACAATATGGCTAAACACACATTTTCTTCTGTTACAAAATATATTAACCAAATAGATATAATTATAAGGTTGGCTGAAAGGCGGTATTTCCACTCACGAGTCAGGGGGCGATTCCGGGGAGCTGTTGCACCCGCCGTCCATCTTGGGCTTGCGCAACAGGTCGTAGGTCACAAGGTCGGTGCCACGGGCGATGAGCTGGGGCATGGGGGGTACGGCTGAGCCGTTGGTGAGGGGCGAGGGTTTCCGGGTCACCCCCACATCCAGAGAGAGTCCATCGTCCGACAGCAGGCCAGATGAGCCAGGGAGGCGAGCTACCAAACGCTTGTTCATTTTACGGTACCTACGAACAGAAAATACAGTTATACTTCTGGCATTGGTGGCTTGCTAGAAACACTAAATACAGTTCTAATTTTACAGTAGCTATAAAAACAGAAAAGTCTTCCTACCGTAGATTCTAAAATAAAAAATCTACACCAAGGGGAAGAGGTTTTAAAAAAGTGCAATTCTAAGTGATAACCTCTCGGAGTTTGATAGTTATCAGAGCAAAATATGTTTAGGTCTATTGATTTAAATGCGAAAGAGGGCAGAGAGTGTGCTATTCCATTTCAATCAAAAGGGTGGTGGTTGTTAGATGTTCATATTTCTGAAAGGCACTTACTTCTCCAGCTCCTCCTGAGAGTGGGCGAAGGTACAGCTGGCTCCTCGAGGACAGCCTCCCTTCTGCTTCATGTCCCGACACATGTAAGTCTTGTACTTGCTGTGCTGGGGGGGCTGAAGAGAGAGACATTTTAGAGTAACCACGTTTCCAGCCACAGTTTTTAATCGACAGCTGTGATGGAAAGTTGCAGTAGAATTTTATACATGCAGACAGATATTTTGTTCGTTCGACCTGGTGGGATCTTTTTGTGTCTGTAAAATTAATTATGCAAGAAATGGCGTCGGAAATGCATTTCATGTAGACTAGCCTTCACGCACAGCCTACCTGCACTGTAACTGTGAGCTGTTGGCTAGAGAACACGTGGCAAGACCAGAGTGGGCACATTTGCTATTTAACACAACAGCTTCTGACATAACTGTCCGTAGAGTTGAAAATGCGATGGAAACACATTGCACTTTAGAATTTTTTTCAGTACATGAAAACTTGGAAGTGAAATGGTACACTGTGTGCTTTATTTTCTTTATGCAAATTTTAGATAATTTGCCTGAAAATCTGTCACAAATTGGATGGAAACTTACAGTGCCTTCAGAAAGTATAAATACCCCTCGACTTATTCCACATTTTGTGTTACAGCCCGAATTCAAAAGATATTATTTGCAGTTTTACTTGTTGAAAACAGGATGTATGGTTTTAGAATATTTTTTATTCTGTACAGGCTTCCTTCTCACTCTGTCAATTAGGTTAGTATTGTGGAGTAACTGCAATGTTGTTGATCCATCCTCAGTTCTCTCCTATCACAGTCATTAAACTGTTTTAAAATCACCATTGGCCTCATGGTGAAATCCCTGAGCGGCTTCCTTCCTCTCCGGCAACTGAGTTAGAAAGGACACCTGTATCTTTGTCATGACTGGGTGTATTGATACACCATCTAAAGTTAAAATAATAACTTCACCATGCTCAAAGGAATATTCAATATCTGCTTTATTTTTATTTTTTAAATTAAATTTACCAATAGGTGCCCTACATTGCGATGCATTGGAAAGCCCGTGTTTGAAATTCTCTGCGCTACAGGATAGAAAATTCTCCCAGAAAGCCAATATTGTACAAACTTCAAAAATTTGAAATAATTCTGATATCTGTATCTTATCTTTAAAGTAGATTTTGAAACACCTATGCCATATTAAATCCCTTTTTACCAAAGTCCGTTTTGCCACATTATTTGAAACATGACAGGGCAATCAATAGTACAATTGGGAAGTACATTACATTTTGGAATGTTGCACCTAAAAGCAACATTTATATTACTCTATACAGAAAGTATTCAGAAAGTAGTCACACCCCTTGGCTTGTAATCGTTAAGGACCGGGGAGTGTTTCAGGATTTTTTTTAAATCCTAGAGGAAAACCTGGTTCAGTCAGTCTGCTTTCCACCAGACACTGGGAGATGAATTCACCTTTTAGCAGGACAATAACCTAAAACAAGGCCAAATCTACCCTGGAGTTGCATACCAAGAAGACAGTGAATGTTCCCGAGTGGCCGAGTAACAGTTTAGTCTTAAATCTACTTGGAAATGTATTGCAAGACCTGAAAATGTTTGTCTAGCAATGATCAACAACCAATTTGACAGCACTCAAATCAAGTTTCGTTTTTCAAATCCGTTTTGGAATACTGACTGTCCAAACAGCAAATCGTATGTGTGTTCAGACAGCAGTCATTTGCTGACATGGCTATGCTAGTTGTCATAGTAACGACAGGCGTGCACACAGTGATGTAGGCCGATTGGTGTTAGTCCTCCTATCACTCAGAAGTTCAAAATCTGTAAAACAACATGTGGAATAAATCAAAGTGTATGAATACTTTGTGAAGGCAATGTATATATCCTTTTCTCTCTGACATGTCGCGACCCACTTTGGGTCGTGACCAATAAAGGCTGCTGTAGAGTGAAAGGCATAGCGGGGAAAGGCATGTGAGCTACAGTACCTGTTGTGGGTCGGCTCCCTTTTTGCTGTGGTTCTGGATGAAATCTACCAGGCCGTGGACTACAGTCTTCACCGCCACCAGACCTTTCTCCAGCTGCTCCCACGTGGGAGGGGGGGCGTCTAGAGACCCAGAGGACGGAGGGAGATAAGAGTCAATATTTGGCCTGAAGGAGTATAACACAGCATTACAATAGTGAGGCTGATAACTTAGATATCTTGGTCAGTTAGGTCAATGATAAACAATAACTCTTAATATAATTTATAGGCACTGTGCTCAAAGTGCTTAACAGCCCCAAAAATAAAAATATTCACACCCCTGAACTTTTTCCACATTAAATTACAGCCTTATTCTAAAATGTATTAAATAACCCCCCCCCCTTCAATCTTCAAACAATACCCTATAATGACAAAGCAAAAACAAGTAAACATTTTTGCAAATGTATTAAATATAAAAAACTGAAATGTCACATTTACATAAGTACTCAGACCCTTTACTCAGTACTTTGTTGAAGCACCTTTGGCAGCGATTACAGCCTCGGGTCTTCTTGGGTATGACGCAACAAGCTTCGCACACCTGTATCTGGGGAGTTTCTCCCATTCCTCTCTGCAGATCCTCTCAATTTCTGTCAGGCTAGATGGGGAGCGTCGCTGCACAGCTATTTTCAGGTCTCTCCAGAGAGGTTAGATCGGGTTCAAGTCCGGGCTCTGGCTGGGCCACTCAAGGACATTCAGAGACTTTTCCCGAAGACACTCCTGTATTGTCTTGGCTGTGTGCTTAGGGTCATTGTCCTGTTGGAAGGTGAAACTTCGCCCCCAGTCGGAGATCCTGGAGCAGGTTTTCATCAAGGATATCTGTACATTGCTCCTTTCACCTTGATCCTGATTAGTTTCCCAGTCCCTGAAAAATATCCCCACAGCTTGTTGCTGCCACCAACATGCTTCACTTTAGGGATGATACCAGGTTTCCTCCAGACATGTCGCTTGGCATTCAGGCCAAAGAGTTCAATCTTGGTTTCATCAGACCAGAGCATTTTGTTTCTCATGGTCTGAGAGTCTTCAGGTGCCTTTTGGCAAACTCCAAGTGGGCCGTCATGTGACTTTCACTGAGGAGTGGCTTCTGTCTGGCCACTCTACCATAAAGGCCTGATTGGTAGAGCGATGCAGGTCACTGTGATCTTGGGAACCTTTCAATGCTGCAGAATTCTTTTGTTACCCTTCCCCAGATCTGTGCCTCAACACAATCCTGTCTCTGAGCGCTACGGACAATTCCGTAAACCTCATGGCTTGGTTTTTGCTCTGACATGCACTGCCAACTGTGGGACCTTATATAGACAGGTGTGTGCCTTTCCAAATCATGTCCAATCAATTGAATTTACCACAGGTGGATTCCAATCAAGATGTAGAAACATTAAAGAATGATCAATGGAAACAGGATGCACCTGAGCTCAATTTCAAGTCTCATAGGAAAGGGTCTGAATACTTATGTAAATAAGGTATCAGTTTTTAGTTTGTAATATATTTGCAAACAGTTCTAAAAACCTGTTTTCACTTTGTGGGGTATTGTGTGTAGATTACTGAGGGGAAAAAAATATGTAATACATTTTAGAATAAGGCTGTAACCTAACAAAATGTGGAAAAGGAAAAGCGTCTGAATACTTTCCAAACTAACTGTATATACACTATATATACAAAAACGTGTGGACCTCTTCAAATTAGTGGATTCGGCTATCAGTCACATCAGTTGGTGACAGGTGTATAAAATTGAGCACACAGTTATGCAATCTCCACAGACAAACATTGTCAGTAAGAATGGCCTTACTGAAGAGCTGTGACTTTCAACGTGGCACCGTCAAATTTTCCGGATTGACTGACCTTCATGTTTTAAAGTAATGGACTAATTTCTCTTTGCTTATTTGACATGTTCTTGCCATAATATGGACTTGGTCTTTTACTTATCTTCTGTATGCCACCACCAATGCTACCTTGTCACAAAACAACTGATAGGCTCAAATGCATTAAGGAATGAAATTCCACAAATTAACTTTTAACAAGGCACACCTGTTAATTGAAATGCATTCCAGGTGACTACCTCATGAAGCTGGTTGGGAGAATGCCAAGAGTGTGCAAAGCTGTCATCAAGGCAAAGGGTGGCTACATGGAAGAATCTCAAATATAAAATGTATCTTGATTTGTTTAACACTTTTTTGGTTACTACATGATTCCATGTGTTATTTCATAGTTTTGATGTCTTCACTATTATTCTACGATGTAGAAAATAGTACAACAAAAAAAAAACCTGGAATGAGTAGGTGTGTCTAAACTTTTGACTGGTACTGTACGTTATTAATATTTAATTCAGTGGTTTAAATTATGACCCCAGCCTATTGCAGCAGGCGATTGGGAAACACAAGCACTTCTTACTGCGGAATTGCCTCGCAACTCATGAATAAATTAGTCTTAATTTGAACTAAGCAAGCTGCTAAATCGTTCAGTTTACATCTTGCCTACATCTTGTCTAGGCTACTGTCAACTATCTGAAATTAGATGTAGGCCTATCAGGGGCTATAGACTAAATGCTTTTATCTAAGCAAACTATATCTAAATGTAATTACAATCATAAAACCAGATTTTAGTCTGTAGCCTACACCCATTTTAATGAAAAGTCAATCTTGCCAATGGGCCATATGTAAGGGTTTGTAGTCTTAACATCTGGCACATAATAACAGCAAAATTGCCAGAGAATAGACTAATATTAGTTTTTTTTATGTTCATCCAAGTGTTTCTTGCTCAGAGATTGAGATCCTCTGTCCGTCTTTCATCACTCAAACTCTCCTGTCGGATTTATCTATAGTTATGCACATGCGCAAAGAGGTTTGATTTACATTTATAAACCTGGTTCGAGCCCTGAATGCTGATTGGCTGAAAGCCGTGGTATACTTTTTACTGTTCTATTTACAGTGGTAACCAGTTTATAATAGCAATAAGGCTATTGGTATATGGCCAATATACTATCATGGCTAACGACTGTATCCAGGCACTCCGCCTTGGCATTATGCTTAAGAATAGCCCTTAGTCGTGGTATATTGGCCATATGCCATAGCCCGTGTGCCTTATGACGTAATATAGGAATTTGAATGTGGCAAGTGAAAAAGATAATTCGCCCTTATAAAACACGCCATATAGTTTTCCATCAATGGATGCCGATTAACTCGTTTGACTACTATGATTAAGTAATGTCATAGCTTGCAATATTTATTATTTTGAGGAAAACCGAATTTAGCTTCTAACGTGATAATCCTTAATTGGCTTGATAAAGTTATGGGAAAAGGGTGTATGGCAAATGATCTCTTAATCCAAAAACAACTAAAAATTGGGCTACTTTTCAGGCCTCCTGGGAAGGGTTTGACTGGTCATTGAGCTAGATTTTTTTTTAACTTGACCTGGCAACCATGCATGCATATACATTCTTATGGTATATCTGCCCCGTATCATTCATGGTTTTACTAACTCATGGTAAAACAGTGTCCTGTAGGCCTAGATAATAACCATATACACCCCCTTGCCTATTACTGCCATATTCACATATATAAGCCAGGGCCTGAAATGAACACTCGCCACCTGCGGGTCGATTTTGGCATTGGCAGGTGAGATGTCTATTTCACCAGGCACATCAACGTGTGGTCTGGGCTCCACAGTGCGAGCATGTCACTCGCATTTGTGAGTGAAAATAGTCAAGTATGATCACATTTACAGGATAATGAAAACAGCTACAGTTACATTTAAAGTATTTCTGCCGTTTCGATTCATAGCTGGTAAATTAATCGCACAAAGTCAAAGAACTACGAATCCTATATAGCCTATTCTACCTCATGCTGCAACACTGTCTGGCTGGTTAAGAGCTGAGTGAAAGACTCATTATTTAGAAGCGGTGCGCACAGGCATAAAAGTTGGTCTAATTTACTTGAAACTACTGAAGTGAGACTTTGTCCTTGCTTTTCTTGGCTATTTACATTGTTTTGTTCATGAGGTAGGTTGTTTTTCTATGTTAGAGTTTCAATTGTTAGGGAAGAGAAGACAATCCGACTAGTCAGACTCAATCTCACACGCACAAACATGACTCGAGTCACTTTACCACGCTAACCTCCCGCCCTTAAAGGGGCAGGTGAACATTTGTCTCATCTGTGATATTTTGGTTAAAAGACACTGGTCACAAAATGAACTGAAACAACATACCACATTAGTTCCTACTAGTAATTAATGTATTGTTTTAGAAACATTAAAGCTCACTCATTCTCTTTTGGTGTGATTTTTGCAACAACAACAAAAAAATCTGGTTAAAGATACGAGTGGTTGGTAGATTTTTACATCTACCTGTCACAGGGGCTTGTAGACCAAAAAGTTAATTTTATGCCCTGATAAGACCTGGGATCTATCAGGTGGGGCCTCTCTATCAGTACTAGCCTAGTTAAAGAAATAAGAAAGCTGCCTGAAAAAAAGGGAAACACACACACACAAGTATGACAATACGGCTTGTGTTTACATAGCTACTCTAAGAACCCAAATCTGATTTTCTTTCCATATCCGTTCTCCATTTTTTCCCCCGACTGTCCACACTCAGAATTACTTGTGACCCATATCAGATTTGCACACACACTGATGTATCCTCTGAAAGTAGTACACCGATGCAATGGTCATTTCATGTCACTTCTCCTTTTCAAACATTTGGGGTGGTTGTCATGGTAACAGCAGGTCATGTGCAACAACCAAAAAAACACTTCAGAGCAAAATGATCTTATCTGAGCGTGTAGACAGAGGTCGCAAATGGTGGATCGGGTTTGTATCAGGATTGAGATCCAGATACGCAGGTGGTATAAAAATCGGGAGTCAAAAAGACGAGATTCCACATGGTTGTTAAACAAAAGGAAAAATACCAGATAGGTATCAGACAGCCAAATTCTTTTCCCAATTATTTGCATGTCTGGGTACTTCACTCCCCCTCTTAAAACATAGGCTACAGCTTAAAGGGCTCTAAAAACAAAAGTGCTTCAATGAAACTGTAATTAACCATGATTAGAATGACAGATAGTCAAAATCCATAGGTGAGATGAGTCATAAAGGGCCAATGAGTTATGCTCATTTGAATCAGTCTGATAAGATCACAACTTCTCCCTGACCACAGCCACATGCAGCTCAAACAAACCCAACCTGTTCTACACTGATTGATTGATTCTTTACCACTTAACTATTGGAAAGCACTGGGATGTATTTAAATCCAGAAAGTTCAAGAAAACTCCCTCCCCTATGCACTTGTTCCCTGCCCTTCGAGGATTTGATGGGACCGAAAAGGGGAATGCAATAATTTGGCTAAGTTCCTGGTAATGCTTTCAGGTATTTAGTCCCATCAGTCCCATAATGGGGACAACACAAAAAAAGGAGTGAGTTAGAGAACAATTTTGAATGCGTAAAGGCAGCCCTGGTGTGTCTGTGGTTCGAATACAATCTTCAGTTGCATGCATCATTGTCAAGCTTTGGCCCCGAGCGGGGTGTGTGATGTGCATGGGAGCCAGCGTGTGTGTGCCTCTCACCGGGGCTCGGGTCGATGTTGGCCAGGAGCTCCAGGTGTGGTCGGAGGCGGTTAAGGTTGGCGGGGTCGCCCGTCCTCTGCAGGGCGATGGTCAACTCCTGGACGCTCTGGGCAAACGAAGCCGGCGTCTGCAACTGGAGGGGACACGGGGTATTAATGAAAATTCTAATCAGCATTTGAGTGCCTGCACCTGGATATGATCATTCCTGCTATCCTGAATCCTATCAGCATTGTTTGCAATAACATGTTTTCTATTGTGAAGGATTGACCCACAGACAGAGCGCTGCTCCTTTAGTGGAAGCTTATGGTTATTTTGTGGTTTCATGTGTGCACACAGACAGTTATATAGACAAATACACAAACTGATAAGTAGATGTTCACATGAGTGAAAGTGGGATTTTTGTGAATATGCGTAACTGACACACACCTCTTTGATAATGGAATGTACTACGAACAGTACCAGTCAAAAGTTTGGACACAAACTTTGGACACAGATTCTTCAAATAGTCACACTTAACAGCTTTGCACACTCTTGGCATTCTCTCAACCAGCGTCACCTGGAATGCTTTTCTAACACTCTTGAAGGAGTTCACACATATGCTGAGCACTTGTTGGCTGCTTTTCCTTCACTCTGTGGGTCCAACTCATCCCAAATCATCTCAATTGGGTTGAGGTCGGGGGATTGTGGAGGCCAGGTCATCTGATGCAGCACTCCATCACACTCTTTGGTCAAATAGCCCTTACACAGCCTGGAGGTGTGTTTTGGGTTATTGTCCTGTTGAAAAACAAATGGTAGTCCCACTAAGCACAAACCATATGGGATGGTGTATCGCTGCAGAATACTGTGGTAGCCAGCTGGTGAAGCAAAGCACCCCCACACCTCTTCCTCCATGCTTCACGGTGGGAGCCAAAGGACAGATTTCCACCGGTCTAATGTCCATTGATCGTGTTTCTTGCATGTCTTCTTATTGGTGTGGTTTCTTTGCATAAATTTGATCATGAAGGCCTGACTTACACAGTCTCCTCAGAACAGTTGATGTTGAGATGCTTATGTTACTTGACCGCATTTATTTGGGCTGCAATTTCTGAGGCTGGTATCTCTAAAGAACTTATCCTCTGCAGCAGAGGTAACTCTGGGTCTTCCTTTCCTGCGGTGGTCCTCATGAGGGAAAGTTTCGTCAAAGCTCTTGATGGTTTTAGCGACTGCACTTCAAGAAACTTTAAAAGTTGTTGACATTTTCCAGATTGACTAACCATGTCTTAAAGTAATGTTGGATTGTCATTTCTATTTGATTATTTGAGCTGTTCTTGCCATAATATGGACTTGGTCTTTTACCAAATAGGGCCATCTTCTGTATACCAACCCTACCTTGTCACAACACAACTGATTGACTCAAATGCATTATGAAGGAAAGAAATTCCACAAATTAACTTTTACAAAGGCACACCTGTTAATTGAAATGCATTCCAGGTGACTACCTCATGAAGCTGGTTGAGAGAATGCTAAGAGTGTACAAAGCTGTCTTTGAAGAATCTTAAATATAAAATAGATTTAGATTTGTTTAACACTTTCGGTTAATACATGATTCCATGTGTTATTTCATCGTTTAAGACCACATAATTAATCTTCAATTTAAAAAATGTAAAAATAACAACCCTGGAATGAATAGGTGTGTCCAAACTTTTGACTGGAACTGTACATGACAGCTACTTCTAAGACTAGTAACAGACCTAAACAGACGCAGACACCTTGTCGAAGACACACTAACAGACACACAGGTACCTTGTCGATGATGGACTGCATGTGGGACTTGTGAGACTGGTCCCCGTAGAGCAGGGAGGACCACTGGTCAGGGGCGATGCGGAGGCCGCCCTCCATAGCGATCTGGACAATCTGGGAGTCGTGTTCGCGCCTCAGTGCCTCATACGTCCGGAACTCCTCCTTCAGCTGCATCAGCGACGAGTCCTCGTCCCGCTTGGTCACCTAGACAACCAGGAGAGAGGGCATTAGGTTAGAGTTTCCTAAAAAACATTGGGTCAGGATCTACTGATTGGTTATAGATGTTTTAGAAAATCTTAGGGAGGTCATAGCCCAAAACATGTTTGTGAATCATGTGGCCTATGCTGGGTCATATTCATTGGAGCACACTCTAGCGAACGTTCCAAAACACTACACAACAGAAAAGTGTTTGTTATTGGAGAATGTTAGCTAGTACCTCTCCATTTTACTCTGGTTTGTACCAAATGAACAAGAACCAGCTCTTAGAACAGTGTTTGTGTGTGTTGGTAGAGTCAGACCTACCTTAAAGCAGGAGGCCCTGTAAAGGAGCTGCACCACGTGGCCTATGCTGGTTTTGGAGGCCTGGGGGAAGCGTGGCTCCAGCCGCTGGACCACGAACAGCACCAGGACCTTCCTGGACAGGGCCGAGCCGTCCTCCAGAGCTAGCAGCACCAGCTTCAGAGCCTCCTCCTGCATGGCTGGGAGGGAGAACGCATACAAGTGGGTTTAGACCACAAGCACACCCACAGCATTTGAGAAGACATTTGTGCAAGTTTGACAACATACAAACATTTACAGTAGTAAATGTCATTGCATAAGACAGCGTTTCTCTAACCTATCCTTGGGGACCCCCAGATGTTTCACAAATTTGCTGTCGTCCTGAACTAGCAGTGATTCAACTAGTCAAGAGCTTGAGGATTAGCTCTGGACGATCTGGGAGTTTGCTACGGAATAGATCAATTGGAAAATGGAATGGCTGGGGGTCTCCGAGGAGAGGTTAGAGAAACTCTGGTATAGTCAAGGCAGGTGTGTGTGTGTAAACTTGATCTCATCCTACCTGGACCCAAGAACTGGCAGCCCCTGGCCCGGACGGCGGCCCACAAATTGGACGACAATTGCTGGGGGTTTTGGTGCTGCAGGATGAGCTCTGTGACTGTGCGCTCCCCCAGAGACCTTGCTGCCCTCATGGCCCGCACCCGGCCCTCCTCCTCCACCAGCTGACAGTGGACCAGGGTCACCAGCTTCCTCTGCATGGGTCGACTCAGCATACTCAGGGTCGTGCTGCTCAGACCCACCCCTGGTGAGAGACAAAGGGAAGGAGGTTGGGGGATGGAGAGAGAGACACCATCAAATGGTTTTTAATTAAAATAATATACAGTTGAAGTCAGAAGATTAGCCAAATACATTTAAACTCAGTTTCACGATTCCTGACAGTTAATCCTAGTAACAATTACCTGTTTTAGGTCAGTTAGGTTCACCACTTTATACTAAAAATGTGAAATGTCAGAATAATAGTAGAGAGAATGATTTATTTCAGCTTTTATTTCTTTCATCACATTCCCAGTGGGTCATAAGGTTACATACACTCAAGTAGTATTCGGTAGCACTGCCTTTAAAATGTTTAACTTGGGTCAAACGTTTTGGGTAGTCTTCCACAATAAGTTCGGTGAATTTTGGCCCATTCCTCCTGACAGAGCTGGTGTAACTGAGTCAGGTTTGTAGGCCTCCTTGCTCGCACACGCTTTTTCAGTTCTGTCAAAAAATGTTCTATGTGATTGAGGTCAGGGCTTTGTGATGGCCACTCCAATACCTTCACTGTGTTGTCCTTATTCCATTTTGCAACAACTTTGGAAGTATGCCTGGGGTCATTGTCCATTTAGAAGACTCATTTGCGACCAAGCTTTAACTTCCCGACTGATGTTTTGAGATATTGCTTCAATATATCCACATCATTTTCCACCTCATGATGCCATCTATTTTGTGAAGTGCACCAGTCCCTCCTGCAGCAAAGCACCCCTACAACCTGATGCTGCCACCCCCATGCTTCACGGTTGGGATGGTGTTCTTCGGCTTGCAAGCATCCCCCTTTTTCCTCCAAACATAACGATGGTCATTATGGCCAAACAGTAGGAAGAGTCTTGGTGGTTCCAAACATCTTCCATTTAAGAATGATGGAGGCCACTGTGATCTTGCGGACCTTCAATGCTGCAGAAATGTCTGGCACCCTTCCCAAGATCTGTGACTCGACAGTCCTATCTCGGAGCCCTACATAAAAATCCTTTGACCTCAAGGCTTGGTTTTTTCTCTGGCATTCACCGTCAACTGTGGGACCTTATATAGGCAGGTGTGTGCCTTTCCAAATCATGTCCAATCAATTGAATTTACCACAGTTAGCACATGTCCAATCAAGTTGAAGAAACATCTCAAGGATGATCCATGGAAACCGGATGCACCGGAGCTCAATTTCAAGACTCATATTAAAGAGTCTGAATACTTACATGAATACATTTTTTTATAAATATGCAATAATGTAAAAAAATATATATATAAAAAACATGTTTTCGCATTGTCATTATTGGATAATGTTAGATTGATGAGGGGGGAAAAACTATTTAATCAATTTTAGAATAAGGCTGCAATGTAACAAAACATGGAGAAAGTCAAGGGATCTGAATATTTTTAGAATGCACTGTACATTTTACGGACACAACGTATTTTACAATGTTATCATAGCCATAACAATGTATTTTACAATAGTTATCATAGCCTAGATATCAACCCCTCCCATCTATCTCTGAAGACCTTCCATTTTTGGTGTGTATTTGACATATTTTTAACTGTGCCGTTTCAAAAGTTCTGAAGCTAAATACATTTTACGGACACAGTATATTTTACATTTGTTATCTAGTTGTTTTAAGTCCCACCCATCAGCTCGACTCAATCCCTCCCATCTATCTTTTAACACCATCCATATTTGATGCGTATTTGCCATATATTTTTAAACTGTGCTGTGAGGTTTCTAAAAAGTTCTGAACCTTTCTATTCTCATAGTTCCTACAGATTGTAAATGTATTGTTTTTGCTAAAAGTATCAATATATTATTGCTCAATTGACTGACTTTTTCAAATAACCCAGCAGTGCCATTTGCAGAGTTAGCTCAAGGTAAATGTTGCAATTCTTTAGCCATTCTTGGACCTGCGACCAATGATTCTCTCTCATTGCAGCAAAATCTGCAGAGCTGGGATGGATGTATCCCCCATAAATAACATTCCATTGGTTGCAAGAATTTTGTATAGTAATTTAAAATTTAAGTTTTGAATCTGGCATTAGTTTCTCTTCCCAACTATTTTGCAATCTATACGGCACAGCTGTCAATTTTTTGGTCCTTAAATGGAACTGGTAGACTTTTTTATTAATCATCATTTTGGTCTTTAATGCTGTAATTAGTTGGTTGTAATTTTTGGTAAAGCAGACATTTCCATGACTTAACTACATCAGTCCTATTTATGATATAATTTACAAAGATTATACCGGAAAAATATATTTTAAAACCCCCCAAAAATTGTTTTTTTAATCAATTAGTATATTTGAGTTTAAACATATTTGTTTTGTCTTTCCTGGTGGATTAAACTGAAATCGCAGCCAACTTTCGAGGCTTGTTTTACAATAATGACATTTGAGATTATTTCCCATTCAAATAACCAAAAGAGAGAGGTTCTAATCTGAATAGGGAAAAAGGCCATTCTTGAACATGGGGTGAGACTAATCTGCTAGAGAACCAGTATGAATTTAAGTATAACTTTTGTATGACTGAAGTCTTTAGATGTCTAATGCTTTAATATTTAAATAATTTCTGCCCTCCAAATTCCTATTCATTATATGAATAGGCCCAAATAAAATGAAATATTTTTTGCTCATATTTTTTTTTAAACTAGTCGCTAGGTCTAGGCAAGGCCATAAGCACTGTAAACTGGCAGGTAGCCTAGTGGTTAGCGCGTTGGACTGGTAACCGAAAGGTTGCAAGATCGAATCCCCGAGCTGACAAGGTAAAAATCTGTCGTTCTGCCCCTGAACAAGGCAGTTAACCCACTGTTCCTAGTCCATCATTGAAAATAAGAATTTGTTCTTAACTCACTTGCCTAGATAAATAAAAGGTAAAAAAAATATATATTTAAAAAACTGGGATAAGACTAAAGAGTTCATCAGGGTGATTTTTCCACAAATAGACAGGTATTTTCCTTTCCATGGTAGTAATTCCTATTTTTGCTAACTTTGTATTCAAATGTATTGTAGTGAGATCTTTTTTTCTTTCGGGCTAGAAATACAGAGTATGTCCACATCATTGCCAGACCATTTTAATGGTAAACTACACAGTAATGTAAAAGCTGTATTTTTTTGTCCATCAAATAAGTAACATAGTACAATTGGTTGTAATCCAGAGAGGTTAGAAAAGTACCTAGATCCTCATGAGGCTGTGGATGGATCCAAATTGTGGATTTAAAAGAAAACATGAATCATCAGTGTACAATGACACCTTTGTTTTTAAGCCCTGATTTTCTAGGCCCTTGATATTATTTGATCTGATTTTAATAGCTAACATTTCAATGGCCATAGTAAATAGATATGCTGATAGTGGACAACCTTGTTTTACTCCTCTGGACAGTAATACTTTCTGAGAAGCAGCCATTATTTACTAGTTTACATATGGGGTTACTATACATAACTAACCAATGGTATATGAGATTCTCCAAAATTGAAATATTCCAGGCATTTATATATACTGTGGGGCTAAAAAGTATTTAGTCAGCCACCAATTGTGCAAGTTCTCCCACTTAAAAAGATGAGAGGCCTGTAATTTTTATCATAGGTACACTTCAACTATGACAGAAAAAAATGAGAAAAAAATCCAGAAAATCACATTGTAGGATTTTTAATGAATTTATTTGCAAATTATGGTGGAAAATAAGTATTTGGTCAATAACAAAAGTTTATCTCAATACTTTGTTATATACCCTTTGTTGGCAATGACAGAGGTCAAATGTTTTCTGTAAGTCTTCACAAGGTTTTCACACACTGTTGCTGGTATTTTGACCCATTCTTCCATGCAGATCTCCTCTAGAGCAGTGATGTTTTGGGGCGGTTGCTGGGTAACACGGACTTTCAACTCCCTCCAAAGATTTTCTATGGGGTTGAGATCTGGAGACTGGCTAGGCCACTCGAGGACCTTGAAATGCTTCTTACGAAGCCACTCCTTCGTTGCCCAGGCGGTGTATTTGGGATCATTGTCATGCTGAAAGACCCAGCCACATTTCATCTTCTATGCCCTTGCTGATGGTAGCATTTGTTACTTTGGTCCCAGCTCTCTGCAGGTCATTCACTAGCTCCCCCCGTGTGGTTCTGGGATTTTTGCTCACCGTTCTTGTGATCATTTTGACCCCACGGGGTGAGATCTTGCGTGAAGCCCCAGATCGAGGGAGATTATCAGTGGTCTTGTATGTCTTCCATTTCCTGATAATTGCTCCCACAGTTGATTTCTTCAAACCAAGCTGCTTACCTATTGGAGATTCAGTCTTCCCAGCCTGGTGCAGGTCTACAATTTTGTTTCTGGTGTCCTTTGACAGCTCTTTGGTCTTGTCCATAGTGGAGTTTGGAGTGTGACTGTTTGAGGTTGTGGACAGGTGTCTTTTATACTGATAACAAGTTCAAACAGGTGCCATTAATACAGGTAACGAGTGGAGGACAGAGGAGCCTCTTAAAGAATAAGTTACAGGTCTGAGAGAGCCAGAAATCTTGCTTGTTTGTAGGTGACCAAATACTTATTTTCCACCATAATTTGCAAATAAATTCATTAAAAATCCCACAATGTGATTTTCTGGCATTTTTTTCTCATTTTTTCTGTCATAGTTAAAGTGTACCTATGATGAAAATTACAGGCCTCTCATCTTTTTAAGTGGGAGAACTTGCACAATTGGTGGCTGACTAAATACTTTTTTGCCCCACTTGATAAAGTACGACAGTAATTTACAAAGCCAGCTATAAATACCAGGCCTGGTTTCCTAGATTATTCATAGTGCTCTATTGTTTCCAGTACTTGTCTTATATTATCTCCAATATATTGTCCATGTAAAAACCCTGTCTGCTTAGGGTGATAATATAATAATGATAATACCCGACAATACCTTTTTAATTTTATGCATATTGCTAGAATTTTTGCATCATAACACTGAAGTGTAAGGGGACTCCAATTTCTTAAATGGACTAGATCTTTATATTTACCACTTGGGTCCTGTTTCAGTAATAATGAAAATCAGACCTTGTTGTGTATCTGATAATCTACCATTTTAATAGGAGTGGTTAAAATAAGCTAATAATGGTCCTCTTAGTAGAACAAAAAAAGTTAGGTATACCTCCACTAGTATGCCATCCAGCCCTGGAGTTTTTCCAGCCTTAAAGGCTTTAATTGCATCAAGATGTTCCACCTATGTCATTTGGCTTTCAAATGAGTCTTTCTGTAGAGCTACTAATTTTACATTATTAACATTTAAAAAATCCATGCAGTTTAACTTGGGTTAGTGGAAATGGAGACAAACGGAAAAAAATATGCTTAAAGTACTTTGCTTCCTCTTTCAATATATTGTTTGGTGAAACATGGGTGACATTTGTAACAAGTTTCAGTAAATTATTTTTGGCAGCATTTCTATTTTGAAGATAAGAAAAATGCACCAAATTCTTTTTTTCATATTTCATCCAGTTCGCTTCATTTTTAAAAATGTATTACACTTGATCTTTCTTGAATAAGTTCCTCCATTTCTTTTAGTTTTTCCTATAGTACAGTTTTTAATCGCTATCCATCTGTACTGTTAGTCCTTCCATTTCCTTTGTTAATATGGACTCTTGACCTAAATTGCTTTGTTTTAGAGATGATTATTGAATTGTATGGCCTCTAATAGGCACATGTAAAAGTGCCCTATACAATAAGGAGACCTGCTATAAATTCTTCAGCCATGTATATCTCACTGGGTCAGGATATTTAAGCTTCCATATATCCACTAGTTCCAATATATCCATGATAATGGTGATTTCCTTAAGTGCATGATGGTGATATTTTGTAGTGTGATTTGTTTTCCTATCCATTGAGATAATAAAACCCGTATTATAATAGAGTCTTGTATTGCTTGTAGGGTTGATAAATCATTATATAAATTTTCAAAGCAGCGTGGATCACCATTATTTGGACCATATAGATTAATGAGCACAATCTGTTTATGGTCAAATAATGTCTATAAAATAATCCATTTAACTTGCGGATCTGTTTGGACAATTTGTACATTCGGATCAAAATTATTGTTAACTCATATCATTACCCCTTTTGAGTTTATTTTCCCATGGGAGAAGTATATTTTCCCCACCCCAGTCCTTTTTCCACACAACGTCCTCTAAAATTGTTGAATGAGTTTCCTGTAAACAATAGATATATTCCTTCTCTTTTAGCCAGGTAAATATTTTTCTTATTATGTGCTAAGCCATTAAAATTATAACTGGCTATAGTCATTTCACCATTTACCACAAGATACAAGTTTCAATTCTATTATCATAATATATGTTTGTAAACTCACCATTAAAAAGTACAATAACGATTGAGTGTCCATATAGCGGTACCATGATATTAGCATTGCTACTAAGTAAACCTCCAATTGTTCTCCACTGTTCCGCACGCTTAACACCCCCCATCCCAGTGACCGGAACCAATCTTTCAAAAAGAGCACACAGTCCCACCCACAGGACAGAAGCAGATAAACCGCCAAAAGCATTTCCATCACCCTCACCTCGAAAGTATTATATACAGTTATAAAAAAATATTAAATCTTGCTTATCTTAATTTACACAATTAACAAAAAATGCATAATAATCTGGGCAGTTCTAATGCTTAGGATGTTTACCTATAAACCAGGATTGCCATTACAAAATTACATTTTTGGCAAGCAATTAATATTTTAGTAAACAATTGTGATTCATGAATTGTTAATTATTTACAATATTGTCATCATCGTCCTGAGTCAGAGTTGGTTCAACACTGTGTATGCCTGTTACCTCTGGTGTTGCTGAGGGGTTTGAGGTAGAGGGCCAGCTCCTCCACACACTGACTGGCCTCCTCATAGTGCTGCGCGTCTTCTGGGCTGGTGATAAGGGCCACCGGCTGGATCTTGGGAACCTGGAATTGACGGGCCACACAAATGACACAATGGAATATTAATACATGAAAATAAACAATGAAACACTTTTCACATTTAATATGATGCTGGGAAGTGAGTAAATGGGTTAATTTACAATCAAATAATCAAACAAAGACCTTTGTTGGCTTATAATATAATTAGATGACTTAATCAATACAGTTATGTGTTGGAGCATTGAGTGTGCAGGTTCTACTTTCCCTATACGCAGTGACATATACTGAACATAAATATAAACGCAACATGCAACAATTTCAAAGGTTTTACTGAGCTACAGTACATAAGGAAATCAGTCAATTTAAATAAATCCATTAGGCCCTAATCTATGAATTTCACATGACTGGCCAGGGGTGCAGCCATGGGTGATATAGAGCAGCAGCTGTTGCATCCTGAGGTATCTCTGCATGAAAATACATGATCTGAGTGATTGATAGTTGGTATTCCGCAGTCATAAAAAGTACAAACTACAAAAGAGAAATTGTCAGACAGCAGAGGCAGTAGCTCTATAGAGATGAGAATTTTTAGAAATAATAAAGCAATCAAATAAAACAAAATGACACAATTGCACTGACCACACACACGCCTGCCACCTAAGCCCCTTTTTGAGCCTGGAAAAAAACCTGTATGTCAATGGGCATAGACACACACTGAGCAGAGAGAATTGACCCAACTTCACAGATATAGAATCTTGGACACCCTTGGCTGGCTATGTGTTGACACTTCCAGTCAAATTGTATCACAGATTGTCACTCTTAACAGAGGAAACAGTGTGATGACAGCGCGTCTTGGCAGTAATAGTAATGTTACCTGACAGGCCATCTGGCAACTTCACAAAAGAAATGTATCGATATCTGCCACACCCCTTTGCATCAGAACAATGTCCTTTCACGTCGACAACATTAGCGATCCCACAACACTACTGTGCCATCACCACGCCCCAAAAAACAATCCAATAAAAAGCGAGAGACGCCCTGGTGAGTAACATCCCAAACCGAAACTGCCTTGTGATTTAATATATAGTCAGGTTTCCATTGACCCAGGTTTATTCAACAAAAGCAATCTGTAATGGAAACGGCAGATATAGAATACATTTTCTAAAGGAGCGACAACATTTATCAATCAAATGTATTTATAAAGCCCTCTTTACATCAGCAGATGTCACAAAGTGCTATACAGAAACCCAGCTTAAAACCCCAAACAGGAAGCAACGCAGATGTAGAAGCACGGTGGCTAGGAAAAACTCTCTAGAAAGGAAGGAATTTAGGAAGAAACCTAGAGAGTTGGCCAGTCCTCTTCTGGCTTTGCTGGGTGGAGATTGTAAGAGTACATGGCCATTTAAGGCCAGATTGAACATCTTGAAGAACAAACGTTCATAGATGACCAGCAGGTTCAAATAATAAATCAGTGGTTTTAGACTAGAGGGTGCAACAGGTCAGTACCTCAGGAGTAAATGTCAGTTGGCTTTTTATAGCGGAGCATTCAGAAGTCAATACAGCAGGTGCGGTAGAGAGAGAAAACAGCAGGACCAGGACAAGGTAGCACATCCGGTGATCAGGTCAGGGGCAGGCAGGGTAGCCTAGTGGTTAGAGTGTTGGGCTAGTAACCTAAAGGTTGCAAGTTTGAATCCCCGAGCTGACAAGGTACAAATCTGTCGTTCTGCCCCTGAACAAGGCAGTTAACCCACGGTTCCTATGCCGCCATTGAAAATAAGAATTTGTTCTTAACTGACTCACCTAGTTAAATACAGGTAAATAAAAATTTGCCACTGGCAGAACAGTTGAAACTGGAGCAGCAGCACAACCAGGTGGACAGCCAGGAGTCAAGGGTGGATTTTTCTTTGGTTAAACTTTATTTGCAACAAATAGTTTTTCTTATAAATATTGATTGCCAAATAAGTTTGGAAGCTCCACTCCACATTTAATTCTAAATACCCACTGCTTGCTAAATCTATTTTAACTATATAAAAATATATATATTTGCAGGACAAGGATTGTCCTGACTTTCAAGAATGCCTGAACTGCTTTAGCTTGCTTTCTGGTTGGCTGGCAAGTTTCACCATCAAATTATTTCAGATCTACAAGAGTGCAAGTTTCACCATGGTATGGACCGCGGTGCTACGTTGGAACACAATTATTAGAATACGGCAAATATGTAAATTATTGCATCCTATCCATGCTGGTTCTCGCAGGCTACCTGAGGTGAGAGGGCATACAGGCTTTTTTTTTTTTTTTTTGTTGTTTTAAATAGGTGTGAATTCATTACGTCCAGCAGTATTTAATCGACAAGATAGTTAAAATGGTAACACACCCTTGCGGGCAATTGTCACATCTAATTTCTTTGTGAACATCCTAAATGTTGACAAAAACAAAAAAATCTCTGGACAAGTTAATAGAAACATAGCTGGTGATCATAACTGAATAGGCTATTACTCACAGACCATCTCTGACACACCTTTAAGTAGGGATGAGCATTTGACATTTTTTGACTGTTCCGAGTACTCCCACGATCCCCCCAGTACTTGAATGGAAAAAAGTATCTATTTTAGAACACAAGGTCTGCACTGGGAAAAAAATGGCATGCATTTATCTATATACCAACAGTGCACAACATGCCAAATTTGTCATAGCCATTACATCAGAACCATTACAGATAATTCCTAATTGTTACATTTACCCATATATATCTATATTTATGTCAAGAAAACAGTGCCATTTAAGATTAATTTACTGAAACCGTATCAACTGGTTATATTATAGCATGGAACACAATCTTCAAAAGAGGCAGTAACCTCTTGTAGAAGCCTTATGTTAGGAATCAAAAGGACTACGTAATGGTAGCTTAAGTAATTAAATATGAGCTGAAATCAAATTTCCCCATACATATTCAGTTAATAAAAACAAGTGCCATTTGAGAATCATTCATTGAAACTGTAATGAGCTGTGTTACCTGCTCGGCTCTGGCAGGGTCACGGCAGTCCTTTGCGGCGGCAAAAGATGTGATGCGAGATTTCTGCTACTTGTCCCCCTCTGAGAACGTCTCTTTGTGCTTGATAAGCGTATGATTTCTTATGGAACTAGATGTGCTGTGATAGGAGAGCTTGATATTGCATAGTTTGCATTGCACATGGGTTTCATCAGTTTGATCAAAATACCTTGCTTCCAAACCTCACTGCGTTTGGCCACCATGCTGATAGACCCCACTTTGCGCTATGCGCCTGAAACAGACACCCCACAGCCAATCAGAAGCACTTGACATAAAATAGTTGTCATTTAGATTTTTGAATGTTAAATAAGTTGTAAGGTGATAGTTAATCCCTCTCTGACAATATAAAAATGTTTTAATGTTAATGTCACGTGCACAAGGTGAAATTTCTTGCAGGCTCTAAATCCAACAACACAGTAATTAATAGCAATGCAGATAAAGTCGAACAAAACCACACAATAAAATAAGAACGAGAAAGTTAGAAGCTATATACAGGGTCAGTTCCAGTACCATTTTTACAATGAGCAGGAATACTGGAGTGAGAGAGGTAGATATGTATAGGGATAAGGTGACTAGGCATCAGGATGTATGATAAACAGTGTAGCAGGAGCGTAAATGATGATTGTATGCGAGTGTGTGTGCGCAGTCAGTATAAATGTGTGTGGATATTATGTGTGTGTTGGTGTGTGGGAATGTTTATTGGGTAGAGCAGGAGTTACGAAATAAATCTGACAAATAGTATTGCAGTATTTAAAGAAAAACGTGATCTCTGGGTTAAAGATAGAGTTGAGACGTACGTTCGAGTACTCATGCCCATCCCTACCTTTAAGGCTACCAGGTACATGCACCACAACTACTGACCAGGAAGATCTCTGAACAACACAGATCCCAAATAACTCCCCATTAGCTAGGTCCTCCTCTTATCATTAACTACTGTTTCTTCACCCTAAACATCAACAATCAGCTCCTAACTATCACATCTGATGGATTCATCTCCAATACTATTCTGTTGGTAGAATTCCCATGATCCTGTATCCCTAACCCTGGAGACCTTGGCACCACATCTATAATAGAAAAGGGGGAACACTGTGGTGGGACAGCGTAACGAACAGATTCTAACTGAATTGAGCCACCCCCCTCCAACCCTGACACCCCTTCCCAGGTCTCATGACTCACCTGTCCCCCCACCAGCTGCAGCAGGGCTGTGTTGACGGGCAGCTGCTCGATGTCAGTGGCGATGGCCGTCTGGTCGAAGGGGCAGGCCTTGCGGTGCAGCTTGTTTAGGCACATCTTGCAGACTGTGTGGCCACAGCCCAGCGAAATGGGCCGCCGCACCGTCTCCTCGAACGTCTGAGTGCAAATGGGACACAGCAGGAACTCTGTCCATTGTGGGGCTTGCACGGGCATGGCTGGGCAGCGTGTGTAGGGGTTGGGTGGGTGTGTGTGCAAGTATTAAAAAAATATTTTAAGATTCCACTGGAATCAAGATTTTTCTTCCGAACTCAATTGTTCTTCAAATGTCACACATCGTGGATGCGCATCACGTCACAAATCCTGAAAGAGAAGGAAAACAATCATAGTGGGATAAAAGCAATGGATTATATATAAACTAGAAGACAAATAGGGGTGCTGTGTTGAAGTCACCATGTCTCCATCTTGGCACTCCTCCACTGTAAAACATTTTTGAAGCTATAGAAATCCATTTATTAATGTCTACATCCGTTTTTGGACACATTTATTATATTAGACACCTTAATGAATAATTTGATATATATGTGAGTTAAACACAAAACTAAAACATTTATAAAATCATTCGATGAAGTATAATTATGTGAGACTGCTAATGTTACTGTCCCCACTACAACAACAAAAATACTTAAATACATGTAATTTTCTCCTTGAAACATGTAATTGAAATACTGTAGAATTCCATTAATTCCTATAAAGGACCGCTCCTACTGGGTAGTGCCAATATGGCCGACCGGTGGCTTCACAGCCTATCCATTGGCAATACATAGCATCTGTAATCCAGGGTTTACAGAGAGAAATAGTAATAGTAATGGCTTCTTTTTGTAGGCACTAACACCACCATGGTTTGTTGGACAAAGCTTATGAGGAAAATTAATGCCATTTTGGATAAACGCTGAAAATAAGGTCTGTGGTAAACACAAGCGTAGGAAATCTTTAAACATTTGATTATGAGAATCTTTATCAGCTAATGTCCCTTGTGAATTTTTAAGAATTTATGTTGTAAGATAAAGCAAATAAAGGCTTCATAATTCATAAAGGTTATGTTAACTGACTGCTATGAACTCATAGAACAAAACGTATAAAAATCTCCTAAACCTGTGTTAAATGCCGAAAATAAGGCTGGAGGTTATTTAACTTATTATTTCCCCCATATCGATGTTTTTAACTAACCAAAGGTAACTCATTTCCGGGTTTTAGGACTACAAACTGGCGAACTCTATATACATCATTGGTTAAAAGCCTGTGGGTTACATTGTGTTGACAGTGACTCTTGCACAATGTAACATTAGCCGAGCCAATTACCTTGACACAACAGATGACTCAAACCGTCATTCTTTACATTTATGGCTGGCAACTATTTGCATAGCTACACTTCTCATAACAAACAACCCAAGTTACAGGAGCTGATAAAGTGGATCTAATTTCTCTTCTTAGCACAGGTCAAGCAATAATTGCTACATTTAACTAACGTTAGCTGAAATAAAATAAGGTTGGACAAATCCATTGGCCAGTGTCCTGTTAGCCAACTAACGATACTTAGCTGAAAGAGAAACGTTAACGTCTGGCTAACTATATTTTCATTAAAATTATACCAGACACAATATGAATAGCTTCAATGAACACGCATAGAGAATAAATTATGGTTAAATGCACAAGGCAAGTCAGTTCAATACCGCTGCCTTACAAATTCAAAATGGCTAGGTAAAGAGACAATCCACCACCGGCAAGCTGAATAGTTAGTTAGTAACGTTAGCATGATTGCCATCCAGCAGTGTCGTCTTTAGTTAACCAACCAACTACCTGATTAAACCTGTTCTGGGTGGTTCAATCATTTTCAAAGCGCCAGAAAATTCAGCCTTCAGATACATAATGAATGGCTGGCCACCCAGACGGCCAAATGACCGATCAAAACAACGACTGACGCTGTTAGCCTGTGGCCTGGCTAGCTTTAGTGGACAAAGACGAAGAGGCGACGACGCTAGCTACTTGTACTAACGTAGCTAGTTAGCCAACTTATGCTGAGCAGAATTAGCTAACTAACAATTTGATCCTGCAAGTTTAGCTACAGATTCTATATACGTTTTATTTCAAATACCAATTAGTTAACCACGCAACACGTCTAGGTAGCTTTATGGCAAGTCGCTAAATAGTTGAGTTAAATTCGAGCGACAATTAGCTAACTGGCTACTATATATGGTAAACAACCTTAGATATCTAGCTAACGTTAGATGCTTTCATGACAAACGAAAACAAAAACGCATGAAACGAATTTAGTTAAAGAAACTAGGTAAGTTAGCTAGCCGTTAAAACTAGCCACATTAACATTACAAGTAAAACAAATAGCTAACTACAAGGGAAATCGTGCTAGCTAGATAACGTAAAGCCATTTCATGTGGCAATAGCTACAATTGTGTTAGCTAAGCTAGTTAACGTTAGCTATATTTAACACTACCGTTTTACTATAGTAGACGTCTAGTTAACTGAATATCAAATATTTAGCTAGCTATCGTTGTGTGGCAATCCAATTACTAAACCAGGCTGCAGAATGTTGTTGGCGAGTAAATTAAATAAGCCAGTTAACATACTGCTACGTAGTTAGCGAGCCGAGTGGGATGCTAGCTCTCAGTCATGCTAGCTCAGAAACTAGGCGTCGTTAACGAACATGTATTGTTCACGGTTCATAACATTTTAGCGTTTACATGCACAAATTACTCACTCATTCCAAAACACTTGGAAGACTTTTATCTGTCTTTAGAAAAATCTTGTGTTATTTTATCGGAAGCCATGTCGCCTATGCAGCTTGGCTGCTGCCGAAGTTTGAGGGTGTCAACTGAGTGTCTGGCTTGTTAGCTAACATTTGAGGTGGGCGATGAGCGACTGCACCCCCGGTTGGTGGGAGAATGCCAGTGCACAGCAAACATGTCGGGCAGCATCGCCATCTGTCACGTCTAGTGGATATGGCCAGAGAGGAAGCGGTAGCGGCCCATGTCGGTGGAAAATATGTGTCCCTCCAAGTAGATGGCGTTTTTCGCCTACCAAGCAATGCTTTGTTTGTATGGAGATCAATGAGAGTTTCGAATTTGGTCCCAAAAAAGGGAATGGGTTATTTACTACGTGAGGTTTATTTGATTGAATAGACGTTTCTTAATGATGGTTGTTACACGAGTGTACTGATATAAGTAAGACACGTGACATCCCCGCAACTTTGAGAAAAACATATTTATATCAGAGTTGTCACGGCTTGGCTATTTATATTAATGACTGAGACTAGTAGCATAGCATCGCTCTCTGTTTAATACAGACGGTTGACGTCAACAATCCTAATCGTATATTCAAAGATATTAACCCTCCTGTTATGTTCGTTTCATGTTAATTAATTCTGTGTTCCCGGTCCAGAATGACCGCCCCATTATATCTGATTATAAATCCATAATAATCCATATATTATCACCTAATATTGTGTTAGATCTTTTTAACTTAAGTTATTGTGAACATTACACGTTTTGAACTTCTATTTGCTATTTATGGCCTGTAGGCCTCATTGACCTGAGCTCATACAACTCGTTTTTGAGTCAAATGTATGGATTATTTTGACTATAACAAATACCCAGATTACATATATTGTGCTATTTATCACAGACTACTTTGTGTGAAATTTTAACAAGGACTCTCTCCTCCTCACCAGTGTCATGATCAAAGATATGATCAAGAGCCTCACATACAGTATATCGTTTGATCATTGTGCTGCCACAGAATGAATAGTGAGCAAGGCCTCAAAAAAGCTATATACCAGAGCTGCGAGAAAAGTGCTATGTATTATTGAAACAATGTTGCGATTGTTTGTGAGAATGTCAACAGGTGTGGTTCCCGTGGGCGAAAGATTCTATTGGGGAAAGGTTCCGGTGTAGGTTTCCATGGATGCCAAGAAGGGAGTGAGGTGTGTGCTCAAACATACATGCATGTGGGGGTCTGGGAGAGGAACTGTGTCCATCTGATGAATGGGCATGTGCCTGAACTCAATTTTATACACAAAATGACCGGTCATTTTTTATTTTTTACCAGGAACACCACAGGGGCACAAATGTTAAATAAAACACCCAACGTTTAATGAAAATCATCCAAATGTATATTGTGTGTTCAGATGCCCTGTGTGGACAAAGTCATGGAACCTTATAACAATCAGATTAAGGTAACTACATTTTTTCAGAGAGAAAACGTGTAAATCGGTCGAATTGGACCGATTCACAAGTTTTCTTCAAGGGTGGTGGATTACATCTGTCCAGGTAGGTCATTGACCTTGTTCAAATATTTTATAGTCATTTTGAAAATATTTTGTGTATTTCTATCCTCTGGTACACTTGAAACTCAATGTCAGGGGAATTCATTCAGTTGAAAATAGGTCATTCATTCATGTGCGATAGCCTACAGTTGGATGCTTAGTAACAGATAATTGTTGTTCTTATACTATTTACTTTTATTAGTACAACTGGACAAATCCTGTGCCTAATCAGTCTGCAGCTGATCATAAAGGAAAATAGAACAAAATTACAAGTAATGCACTTTTTTATATATATTTTAATGTCTTCATCCCATGTCTTTTAGGGCAACACCACTTTCTTATATGGTCAGTACAATGCCAGCTATCACACATATGTTTCTTATGTACTGGTGGCTTATTTCCATTCTAAATGATTATCCATTATCCTATGTAGTAATCATTTGATAAAGGGTAGACATTGAATTAAATCCACTACTTCAAATATCCTAGTTCTAGTGAGTCTATTTTACCAGCTGCCTGCAACAATTAGTGATCCCTTTCTCCTCATTAGGTTCCAATCAAACTTGTCTTCTTTGCCTTGTCAGCCAATGGAGGGGGAAAAGGTACAAATCACACAAATATCGCCTTCTGCCAGCTCTTTGCATTGGACAAAAGCCTCTGATGACCGGGGCTTCCTCCTGAGCCTCGTCCTCGAGCCTGGCACACTCTCTGCCTCCTCTCCCTTACATTCCCCCTCCTTGTACGCCTTGTTGTAAGACAAGTCTGGGAAAGAGGGACTGGGAGAAGTTAACTGAAAAAGATAGATACTAAATTGGAGTACCCTGGCTGGATGTGTGCCAGGGCAGCCTTGCTGAGCTTGGACAACATCCAGTCGGACAGCATGGTTGAAGAACATGGTACATGGTAGCACATGCACACGTGCTACCATGTACTATGTTCTTCATCCATCAAGAGTGTGGGAGGTAAACAAATAGGTCTAGCTTTGGAACACAAATAATTTGCTCGATAATGCTGGGATTGGGAAGGAGGGCTTAGTTTCACCTTTTAGTTGCACCTCCTTTTCAAGTGAATGTCAATTGTTTTGTAAGCAAACCAGGCGTCGTTGATGAAGTAAATCCGTTCATTATAAAATGTGCTTAGAACTGTTCAGTCTGGGGCCCGTCTCAGATCTTGTGTCAGACGATCAGAGCTCTATGGTTTCTGTTTCCGAGTACCTCCCACCATCAGGAGCACTTAGAGGAACAGATTTGTTGGTGTTGTGGAGCTATTATTAGCACTCTGGGGAGGGGCGAGTCTGTTTATGTCCTTATTTGCGTCTGCCCATGTGTGTGTTTGTTTGTTTGTACGCGTGTGATTGTGCGGGGTGGGGTTAAAGTTGAACCACAGTGACACGGAGTGCATAGCACAGTCAGATGATAATGTTTTAATACCGATCTGTAAGGCCCATGAATCTGACAGGCATTCGGATCCGAGATGAGCTTGGGGTTCGTTCCATGGGTTTGATGTGATGTGTGGCTTACCTTCAACCTTAATGGCTGAGTAAAGCCCTCCACAGTTTTAGTACCTGCATACATGCTTTAACAATGCACTTCTGCTGCTCAGTTTGCATTAGAGGTAAACTGTGACCAAAGTATCTCAAATATCCTTACCATGTAAATGTATCTTGATGCATCTTCACCCCTAAACGTCAACCATGTGAATTGAAAGTGGCTTTGTGTAACAATGTAATAGCATTTGTGTTAATGCTAAGCTTGTTGAGTTGAACGGTTCTTTTGGATTTGTTGCAACGGATGCAGGAGGGTCCATTTGCATGGCATGGAACTAAGTTTGGAAAGATTTATTTGAATGGTGAAAGGTCTCTTTTTTTTGTTTTCAGTGTCTCTAGACACATCTGCCTTTGCGGGACCATGAGTGGGATTCAGCCATTCCACAACAAGTGCTGCCCCGGTAAGGAATATCACACTAGTGTCTGTCTGCATAGAAAAGTGGGGTGGGTGTGTGTGCAAGGATGGATGGGGGTTCAACTACCTTTATGGGGGAATAGTTTTTCCCCCCTATATATTCTTTATTTGGTTCAAAAATAAAATGTTGTCCTCACTAGCATCATGCACACCTGAACGTTGCATTGCCCCGAGGGACATGGTTGAAGCGTAAATCACTTTGATCAAATCAATGAAAGCAGGCTGGCCACAGCTGGAAAACCATGTCAAAATGATTTTTTGTCAGAGCTACAGATTGAAACATAGGCTACAGCAAAGATGCTAAGAAAGCATATGACATCTGATCACACCTCTCCCGTGAGAGTGGAAGTAGTGGGTAAATACGAAGCATCACAAAGCTAAGCTACAGACACAACAGCTTCCTTACATCCAGGAGTGGATGAGTATGCAGATGACAGGGATAAGGGTGTGTCATGCTCTCTTGGCCACTAAAGCAGATAGAGCAGAGGATCAAGTGGAATACAGTGGATAAAGTACAATACAGGGGCTAAGCTACGCCGTTGGGCATATGACGCTCCTCTCCTAATGCTCGCCACCATGCTCCAGTCCTATCTGATTTTATATAAGAAGGCTTAACGTTGAAGATTCGGGTGTTCATAGCTCCACTCTCTATAAGTCTATCCGTAGGGCATATGATGTTCTCTGGATATGTACCGGTGCAGAATCAGCTCGGTACAACTGAAGGCCCCAGATGTGTGGTGCAGGCAAATGAGTCGAGAAAAAAATACACTTCTTTCGTGTGGGTTCGGATCCCACCGCTGCCATCAATTATGCAAGGCGAGGATTCAGTAAAGGGTAGGGCAACTGCATTCTTCAATGGTGTTGTAGCAACATCATAGAGGTAGATAGATGGCGCACTTGGACCAAAAGCCTGCTTTAGCATGGGCAGCACCATTGAGGACTTTCACAATTTCGAAGTAGTCAACTAGGTGGAACATGCTATGGGTTAATAAGGAAGAATCACAGAATTCCAACCAGTTTAGCAGTTTTAAAACTGTTCAGACTATACATACTCCAGCATTTATTTAAAAACCGCTAATACACCAATAGAAGAAGAATAAATTGACTACTTTAAAATGGAGCTAGCCCCCAATGGTGTTGCCCATGCTGTAACAGAAGACGCCTTTACGAAGATAAAGGGGGTGCTATTTTTCCATATCTATGATCAATCAATAAACAAACATGTTGCCACTTCAATTACTAGCTCAAAGACAACCCTGATCCCAAATCATCCCAAGAAACTATTCAAGTATCCCACAGGGTGATTGCGCCCTCTCCTGGCAAGGATTGGTAAGACATTTATATCACCTATATACAGTGTCATATATATATATATATATATATATCCCTCTCCCATTTACCCTCTGTCTCTATGTGATTGACAGGTCACACGTCAACCCTGACAAAAATCCCCCTGAGCCCCAGACACGAGTGGGCCATGCTACTGCTGGAGAAGGCTTGGTTAAAAGCCCACTTCAATCACGCCAAAGGGGAACGCCCCCCAACCCGCCGTGCCCATTCTGCCCAGATATATAACCCGTAAGTCAGCTGTGCCCTGTTGTCAATCAACTGTATTTGTTCCTTTGTCGATCTCTATCAACACCCTCTTCTGTTCATCTGACCACCTGTCTGACTACCTGTACCTTTTGAGAAGTGTAACTTGTTCCAAAAAAACCTTTTGATTTATTTCAAAATGTTTACATTCTGTCATAAAGAGCACATGTTTAACATAATAAAAAACATGTTTTCCCATCTCAAGAGCTTAAATTTAAAAAGTACTATAGTAAGTGCCTATTAAGTACCAAATAAATTAACAGGGTTGACCGAAACAGGGTTGACCGTAAAAAGGTTGACAATTTAATCATAAATCAGCCATAAATCTGCTCGTGACAGCAGGAATGGAATGGAAGCTTTTTGTGTGCAACAGAGAGTGGCAATTGAAGGCAAGCTTCACAAAAAAAAACAGTAATTTCTAGCCTGTCTGTCTACGGGTAACAGGGTTGACTTGTTATGCTCGACCAGCTCAGTTTTCCACCACAAAACACCAGAAAATTGCCCTTTTTTAAAATTTCTCTTTTACTAGCTCACCTGTTTTTACACTCTGATTTGACTTAGGTGTTTAATATTTCTATATAACAAAAAAGGAATAGTTTCACCATATTAAAAGTTCAGTTCACATAGCAAGGTTGACCTGAGAATGAGGGACAGACGTAAACTAATCACAATAAATAAATATTAATGATCAGAAATTACTTTGTCAAAGCAACAAAATAGCTAGTGCTTTACAATGATGGTGGAAACTTGGGAGACATTTTTGGATGAAGTGGTTTGATATCTTCCTAGAATTGGCACAAGGTTGATGGATGCACATGTCAAAATGCTGAATATTTGCACTTTAGCGAGCCTTTATTCATATACAAAATCTGATTTATTGAATTATCCAAGTGGTCTATATTAAAGGTCACTTTATTTCATTTATTTCAGGCTTTTGAAATTCAGTATTGATGCACAATTTCTACTTAAAATATCAAAGGGATGCAAAAAGGCACTCATTTCGTGGAACGACCCAACTACCAATGACTGATCGTTTCAGAATCATAACTCTGGTTTCTGATTGGAAACACAGCGCGGGTATTTTAGAGATACAGAGACTGCTCTGTGGCTTACACCATGGCATTTACGTAATGGTTATTTTGTTCCTGAAATCCCCTCTTATACTGTATCAGTGGGATCCATTCACAGCAAATGGTATTAGGAATACTGACACACACACACACATAATCGTCGGTATGGGAACTCGCCCACGCGGGTGCGGTTTGAGGACGAATCAGAGAACGAAGCGGAGTCTTGCTACCTGGATTGGGAGAGTGGGCGGGCCACGGGCCAGAAATCCAAGGGCATTCTAGAAAAGAAGACAGAGCGTAGAATCAGCATTACAGGCCCTACTCCAATACTGGAGGACGTCAGTTTCACGAATGCTGTTTCTACCCAGGTGGCGGAGTCAGCGATGTTGGTGAGGAAATGTAAAGATTGTGGATCTAATCTTAGGGATCTTCCGGTGCCCGAACCACAGACTGCTACGGCCCAGCCCGGAAACGCGGAGGAGAATCAGGGGAAGAAGGTCACTCGCTGTGCCCTACCAGTTCAATCCGATGGGATCCCCCAACTAGAACAGCCCAGCAGTGGCTGCCCCAAAGTGGCAGCGGTCACCATCGGGGAGGTCCTGATTCTGGGAGAGGAATCAGTTTAATCAGCTTCTTGATATGCCACACCTGTCAAGTGGATGAATTATCTTGGCAAAGGAGAAATTCTCACTAACAATGACGTAAACAGATGAGTGCAAAGCTTTTTAGAGAAATATGATTTTTGTGCATATGGGACATTTCTGGGATCTTTTATTTCAGCTCATGAAACATGGGCCCAACACTTTACATGTTGAGTTTATATTTTTGTTCAGTTTATATATACAGTACCAGTCAAAAGCTTGGTCACATCTACTCATTCCAGGGGTTTTCTTTATTTGTACTATTTTCTACATTGTAGAATAATAGTGAAGCCATCAAAACTATGAAATAACACATGGAATCATGTAGTAATCCAAAAAGTGTTAAACAAATCAAAATATATTTAAGATTCTTCAAATTAGCCACCCTTTGCCTTGATGACAGCTTCGCACTCTTGGCATTCTCTCAATCAGCTTCATGAGGTAGTCACCTGGAATGCATTTCAGTTAACAGGTGTACCTTGTTAGAAGTTAATTTGTGGAATTTAATGCGTTTGAGCCAATCAGTTTTGTTGTGACAAGGTAGGGGTGGTATACAGAAGATAGCCCTATTTGGTAAAAGAAGTAAGCAAAGAGAAACGACAGTCCATCCTTACTTTAAGACCTGAGGATCAGTCAATCTGGAAAATTTCAAGAACTTTGAAAGTTTCTTCAAGTGCAGTCACAAAAACCATCAAGCACTATGATGAAGCTGGCTCTCATGAGGACTGCCACAGGAAAGGAAGACCCAGAGTTACCTCTGCTGCAGAGGATGAGTTCATTAGAGTTAACTGCACCTCAGATTGCAGCCCAAATAAATGCATCACAGAGTTCAAGTAACAGACACATCTCAACATCAACTGTTCAGAGGAGACTGCGTAAATCAGGCCTTCATGGTCAAATTGCTGCAAAGAAAACACTACTAAAGGACACCAATATGAAGAAGAGACTTGCACCGGCCAAGAAACACGAGCAATGTACATTAGACCAGTGAAAATCTGTCCTTTGGTCTTTTTGGTTCCAACCACTATATCTTTGTGAGATGCAGAGTAGGTGAGTGGATGATCTCCGCATGTGTGGTTCCCACCGTGAAGCATGGAGGAGGTGAGATGGTGCTTTGCTGGTGACACTGTCAGTTATTTATTTAGAATTCAAGGCACACTTAACCAGCAAGGCTTCCACAGCATTCTGCAGTGATACACCATCCCATCTGGTTTGCGCTTAGTGGGACTGTCATTTGTTATTCAACAGGACAATGACCCAAAACACACCTCCAGGCTGCTCTGTCTGTACACGTTGCTAACGTGTGTGGGAGGTCTATGGCAGAGTGGGATGGTAGACCCAAACTCTCACTGCGACGGTTCTTCTCCTTCGTTGGGCTGCACAGTGTGGGCAGGCTGGTGAAGGGAGGGTGCTCCAGCAGCATGGAACAGCTCAGTATCTCAGCGCCTCTGGCCAGCTCCGCCCCACCCACAGGCTTCACCCCAACGCCTGCCAGCAGACGACCCCCTCACGACAGGCACTGTGCACAGTAAGCACCAGTCCTTCAATTCAGGTCAGCTCAGTTGCATTCTCACTAACTCATTAAGCAACATAAAGGCCTATGGCACTTTACTCTTATACCATTCTTTAACATTTTCATGTTGATGTATTTTCATGGCTGACATACAAGAGACTGTCTGTGACTGTCAGCACTCAGGAGACAACATCAACTGCACTGATGATGACACCTTGTTGCAATGTGCTTCTCTGTCACCAGGTGTCCCCACTGGCCCAGCTTCGTAAGCCTCCTCTGTGCAGAGTCTGGAGAGGAGAGTGGAGCGTTCAACCATTCTGGGAGAGGTGCCCGTGCCTTAAAGCCTGGCACCCAGGTACAGACAGACAGAGAGAGCGAGAGAGAGAGTGTGTGTGTGTGGGGGGAGAGGGAGAGAGAAGGACAAAAGAGATTTATCATTGTGTATAGGCTCTAAATCAACTAGCTCTGCCAATAGTACTCTGTACTTTCCAATCTTTCAAACGGTAAAAAAAAACTATAATGAAACAGAGATTCAATTCCAATCAAGAAATTTCAGGACAACATATGGAACATAAAGGAAAAGGGGGAATGTGAATACTGTCATCCTTTTTGACAACACTACAAACACACGCAGTTCTTCTTCATCTACACTGAACAAATGCCATTCCATATGCACAAAAACCTTATTTCTCTCTCAAATGGTGTGCACAAATTTGTTTACATCCCTGTTAGTGAGCATTTCTCCTTTGCCAAGAGGATCCATCCACATGACAGGTGTGACATATCAAACAGCTGATTAAACAGCATGATCAGTACACAGGTGCACCTTGTGCTGGGGACAATAAAAGGCCATTTTAAAATATGCAGTTCTGTCACTAAACACAATACCACAGATGTCTCAAGTTTTGAGGTAGTGTGCAATTGGCATGCTGAGTGCAAGAATGTCCACCAGAGCTGTTGCCAGATAATTTAATGTTAATTTCTCTACCATAGGCCGCCTCCCAATGTCATTTTAGAATATTTGGCAGTACGTCCAACCGACCTCACAATCACAGACCACTTGTAACCATGCCTTACGAGGACCTCCACAGCTGGCTTATTCATTTGCAGGATCATCTGAGACCAGCCATCCGGACAGTTGGTGAAACTTTAGGTTTGCACAACCGAAGAATTTCTGCACAAACTGTCAGAAACCATCTCATCTGCATGCTCGTTGTCCTCACCAAGGTCTTGAACTGACTGCAGTTTGTCGTCGTAACCAACTTCAGTGGGCAAATGCTCACCGTCAATGTCCACTGGCACACTGGAGAAGTATGCTCTTCATAGATGAGTTCCGGTTTCAACTGTACCGGGCCGATAGCAGACGGCGTGTATGGCGTCATGTGGGCGAGCGGTTTGCTGATGTCAACGTTGTGAACAGAGTGCCCCATGGTGGCGGTGGAGTTATGATATGGGCAGGCATAAGCTATGGACAACGAATAAGATTGCATATAAATGGCGATTTGAATGCGCAGTATTACCGTGACAAGCTCCCGAGGCCCATTGTTGTGCCATTCATCTGCCGCCATCACCTCGTGATGCATGATAATGTTTGGGATGCTCTGAATCGACATGTACGACAGCGTGTTTCAGTTCCAGCCAATAGTTGGAGCAGCTGTACACAGCCCATTTGTAAATAGCCCATCCAACTACCTACCTCATCCCAATATTAGTTTTAGTTTTTTCTGCTCTTTTGCACACCAGTATTTCGAATTGCACATCGTCATCTGCACATACAGAATATCACTCCAGTGTAAATTGCTCAGTTGTAATTACTTTGCCACTATTGGCCTATTTATTGCCTTACCTCCTTACTTCATTTGCACTCTGTGTTTTTGTTTTTGTCACACTGCTTTGCTTTATCTTGGCCAGGTCGCAGTTGTAAATGAGAACTTGTTCTCAACTGGCCTACTTGGTTAGATAAAGGTGAAATATTTTTTTAATAAAAACAAATATCCAGCAACCTTGTACAGCCATGGAAGAGGAGTGGGACAACATTCCACAGACCACAATCAACAGCCTCATCAACTCTATGCGAAGGAAATGTGTCACGCTGCATGAGGCAAATGGTGGTCACACCAGATACTGACTGGTGTTCTGATCCACGCCCCTAAACATTTTTTTAAAGGTATCTGTGACCAACAGATGCATATCTGTACTCCCAGTCATGTGAAATCCATAGATTATGGCCTAATGAATGTATTTAAATTGACTGATTTCCTCATATGAACTGTAACTTGGGAAAGTCTTTGAAATGATTGCATGTTACGTTTAGATTTTTGTTCAGTGTAGATTGTAGACCTTATTTCACACTAGGCAATGTTTGACTTAGCAAAATGCCTTGTGTTCATACAAACCATATAGCTAGATTATTGTAAGAACCCAATTTCCAATAGGAGCCCGATTTTGACAACTGCCACCAATTTTTCATGAAGGTAAATATATACCCCCACTACATTTCACCGGAATGTCTGTATCCTACTATCTCTACAGTGATCCAGAGAGCCCTGAGTGTGGAAGAGGTCCCATGGGGCTTGTCATCCAGGACTTCCCTGATGGGACCCTTCTCCTAGAGCTTACCAGAGCCCCATTAATCTCCACCCCTCTCTCTCATCTCAGGTGTGTATGTGGAGCAGGTAGGGGACGGTTCCTGGGCGCTGAGGGGGATGAGATCCTGGAGGTGAATGGGGAGGCGGTGGCTGGACTGACCCTGGATCAGGTGTCAGGTCTCATGACACGCAACAGCACCGCCTCTATCCATATATCCTGCCACTCGTCGGAACCAGCGATGAGCAATGCAATACTGGAATATTCCATTATCCATTTCAATAAATTAAAAAACACTGGACACTGCCCTGTGATGATGTCATGACAAAAACACGAGAATGGAAATAAGCAAGCATAATGAGAGATTTTTTTTAACTCTGGGAGAACCAAAGGAAGGACATAATCAACCTAATTATATTTGTCCATTATTAGGCCTAGTCTTTGAAGATTCCCTCAAATGTAACTACCGGTCAATCAAAACTGATGACAAATAAAACAGAGAAAGAAGATGCTGCACCTAATGGTCATTTTGCATTTCACAATAAATCACATATTGTATAATATATATAATGAAATCTGTTTATTAAATTAGGCTACCTGTTTAACCTGCACTCACTCGTCCTATGCAATATTTGGTAACTTGCTAAATGACAGTTCAACCCAATAGTTGACCTTTTTCTAACACACAGCCTCCCTTGCGAATCTAATTGCAAACTTTGTTGAAAAAGCTCATTCATCAAATATCTCTACTACCGAGGTAGCGGACTTTCTTATGAACTTTACCAACAGCTTGGGGCCCGAAACCAGGTTTTGTAGAATCTAGCTCCAACTACATTGATTCGCCGAAGGTCAATACTTCATACTTAAAAAATACATATATCAAACGTTCACCTTGTACCTATGTTTGCACTCTGTAGTTGCGCGCCTTTCTTTGCTGAAATCCAGACTTTTTCAATAAAAGTTGTAGGCTAGGTTTATTAAAAACGTATGGATTTCGGGAAATAAAGGCACGCAACTACAGAGGGCAAACACGTACAAGGCGGGCGTTTCCTAATTTACTTTTTAAATTTGTATTTACCCTGGGCGAATCGATGTAGCCTGGTCTCGGCTCCACGCTGTTGGTCAAATTCATCAGAAACTTAATTCACAATGGAGTGAAGTTTAGTCCGCTACCAAGGTGGTTAATTTCTTTCTCAAAAGTTATTCATCAACGCTATGTTATTCTTATTTTTTTGTGTGGCAGTGTCTCCTTCTGCAGTCAATCCATTGACTTTAACGAAAAAGGTTGGGAAATAGGCTAGTGTTTGTTTTTCTCTTTTTGTATAGCCGACAGCTTGCCCAGTCTGCTTTTACTGGATGTAAGAGGATGCTTGTCGTGACCAGCACGTGATATTATGTCAAAGGTCGTGTGACACTCAACTTTCAAGGCGTGAAAACAGAGAGCTAGTGAAGGAGGGGACATTGGTGGGGATTTTTTTTTATCAATGGAAGTAAGTGGCTCTAATGTGTTCCGTTTAGCGTAGGACGTTTTCTCCACAGTCTGAAGCTTAGACGTGTCAGTAAATATGTCTCTGGAGACGAAAGAAACGCACACCTGTTTAGGCGAGGTGCTGGAGTAGAACACTTGAAAAAGAAAAGGACAGCCGCACACTGTCTCAACTTGTCTTTGTAGAATAGGCTACATATCAATGGCCTAGTAAGTGTTATTGTACATTATACTAAGTTTAAGAATTAGGCCTAAACCTTGCCACCTCTGATGGTCCGACAAAAGTAGGTTAGGCTATAGACACAGACTGTAAACCAAGGCCTATATTCCTAATCGTAGCCTACTAGGCTATAGCCTATCCTTATCGAACATGGGGTAATATATTCCAATAAAACGGAATTATGATAGGCTAGTTGCTCCCTTCATTTGAATGAACAAAAAAAGCGTGGAAAATACCTGACCATTTAGCCTATAGCCTATGCTGTATGTCCTCCAGTGATGGTGCGTCACTGCTGATTTCTCCCTCCGCTTATCCGATGAAAGCGAGCTGATATGGGTTTTATCTCTCTCAGCCATGTCACCCCCGGGGACTCCCGCTAAATTTGCCACGAATACCAGGCATGGCTACCCCATAGATAAGCTACATAAAAACAATGACAGTGAACAATTCCTTCCAGCATCAGAAGTCATTTGGTATTGGGTCCATTTGTGTATTCAACTTAGACAACAAAATAATTACACATTGGTCATCTCCAAAGTATTGATGTTGAAATTAATATAATAGAATATTAGAGAATAGGCCTCGATTCAACTGAAATGTATATTACTACAGCCTAATGATTATGATTAGTTTATAATTATGATTATTAGGCTATTATTATTATTATATCCTATGTCTTATTATCAGTGTCGGTCTACAAATTATAGGGTTGTATTGCCTAATTTTAATTGGAAATTAAGCCTTATGCACGACAAAGATAAACATATTGTACCTTACAGACTTGTTTGTTTATTTTCCAGGGGCGGAATAATATCAGGAAAATATAACCACATAGATTCACCTTTTGCCTATACCTCGCATCGTTGTAGTTACTGAAGCTGCATCCATATGTCTTTATGCTTTGCCCTCCACAAGCCTATATAGCCTACGACAGCCAAATAATAATGAATCATTTCATAAATAATGGGTTTAGTGGCTTATCAGGAACGAAGAGTCCGCTGCCGTGCGCTTATCTCGCCTGGCCACATTGCGCTCGTGTTCCGCTCCCCATACTGAGCGGGCGCGCTGGACGCAGTGAGGAATAACTCAAACCTCACTTCCAGTTCCACACTGCACTTCACCGGCACTAAAAAAAACCTCAGACATGGATGACCCACTCACAAAATGGCTCCACTTTCACACTAGCATCAACAAGACGTCGGGAACGGTAAGCGCATAAAATTAATCGATATTTCCTTTTTCCATGCCTGGGGTTTGCACGGTAAACATTTTTGAATTACAATTAGGAGTGTGTTTGAAGTGTTTTTTCGTTATTGTTCGTTGGTTGGCCACTTTAGAATACATTAGGAACGCATTAGGCCCTATTATTTTTGGGGATTTATTTTTAAACAATTATAGGCGAATCATAAATAATTATGTGGCTATTGGTTCGAAACGGTTTTGTGTGATTGTTTTGGCCTATTTTAATGATTGTATGAATATGAATAATTATTGTTATTGTCTCATTGACAATGGTAAGATATATTATTATCCTACAGTTCAAAAGGATTGGCTTGTGGTTTCTTCGTTGTTTTGGGTTATGGTAGGCTACACATGTCAGTACTACAGCATCGATAGAACCAAAAAGGGAATGAAAAATAAATCAAACATTCGAACAATAGCTCGGTGATGTCAACCTTTGTTCCAAATGTCTGATGCAATCTATAATCGAAGTGACTGCCTATTGTATCGTAGGCTATAGCTTTAACCATAGAAACGAAAATCCCTCAGAGAAAAGCCATTTTGATGATGTTTGTTTCAACAATAAAGACAACTAAGAATGAGATTCACTTACTCTATTGTTAATAATACATTATTTCACATGATCAAATTAAATAGGCCTAATAGGTCATTTCAAAAGGAAATATTTCAAGTTAATGCTCACAATCCAGACGGCTTTTCTCGCAAAATGTTTTTGTTATAGGATTTGAAGAAAAGGTCATTTTCGAAAACAGCAACACCAATTTTCATTTTAAATGTCATATTGAATGCTTGCTCCATTTAGGCCTTGGTCACTGTTTTTCAAATGAGAATAACGGACGTTTAAAAACAGTAGTTTGAGGTGGAAAGTATTTCGCTGAACAACACCATTGGCGATCAAAGGCAGTCAATTATGTTTTTGACTGACCTCTCGTAACGTTCCCCGCGCTTGATTCATATCCATTGTATTCGCTATTCAAACTACATTTATTACTTATTTTCTGAAAAATATTCAGTGCGGTGCACTCAAACATGGCCATAGGTCGGCTATTTGGAGAATTACAAGGCCTAGTCTATTTGGTTTCCTAATAGCGAACCATTCGATCAGCCTTGTAGGATTTATCTAGGGTTTAATCCAACATGTTGGGGGAAAATAAAACAACCATAGCCTCCAAAACAACATGGCAACGAGTTGCGAATCACAGTATATTTGTAGCATTGATGAGGACATTTACCACCAGTTCTGAATTGAAAGCATGTCAACATTTGCTGCGCAGATGCCTGCATTTTAGGGGCTATTTTCTTGATAGTCTATACGACATGTATATATGTGGTGCTTTATAGGATACATGTAGGCCTATGCCAACTGCCCTACACAGATTAATAACAGCCTTATAATGATGGAATCGTGGAGTGATGAAATGCCTTTGTTGACTACCTTGACCTGAATCAACAACAATAATGTTTCTATATCAGTCCTCTTTTATTACATGCATTTACAAAGTGTTTTCTGCCCCACAGTGTGGTGTTTTCGACAGCTGATTTATAGAGAGACATTTCAAAGGATATAACTCCAACGTGATGAAATTATGGAAAAAATGAAGCTGGATCTTTGTCCTGGAAGTTCCGGTGCCAAATCATGCATCCCGCTGAAGCAGGATTCCATCAGGGAGAATGGGTGCCAAGACCTGGAGGACTCGAAGGAGGGGAACTTCACTGGGGAAAGGGTTAAGACAGATGACGCGCCTCTGCGGAACACGCGCAACGGGACCATCATCCTAAACGGCGTTGCCAAGGAAACCGCTTACGACGCCCTTGACCTGAAAAGGGAAGTACCAGTGATCGAGCTCTTGAGGAGAGACGATATAAAGACGGGACAGCAGAGAACCGACAGTCAAACGGTACCGATCACGGAGCTTCGCAGACCACCCGTGCCGTTGCCGCTGCCGCACCGAGACGCGCTGATCGACGCTCGAATGGTTCAGCTGAGCCCAAACGCGTTCCCTCTCCCGGCGCGAGCAATGCTCTACAACTTGGCGCAACCTCTCGCTGCCATCAACAGGTAAAAATAAAATAAACTATAATATAGCTTTGAAAAATATTATCCTGATTGCCCCCCTAAATAATATAGCCTATAATTATAGCCTATAGACGTCTATACGTTATTCATCTTCGTTTATTTTTGTGGCAGAATAGGCCTAATCCTTTGTAAATTATTACTTACAGGTATAGCCTTCATCAAAACATGTTGTTTTTATAGCCTACCTATAAACCTAAATAACGGAGAAACAGAAAAGTGAATGTAGTAGCTTGTTATCTAGGCAATTGGCTCATTCACCTTCACAAAGGTATTTGTCAGAGCCTTCACCTCTAGGCTACCTGTGTTGATTAATTGCAGTCAGATTTATTTCTGTTTATTAGTCTGAATAGCGAAGATTTCAGGTTAGACTACTTGTGCCTATGTAACGGATGTGTTACACTTTGTGTTTTGGTTGCAATTTTGGACACGGAGACCATCTGTATGTCATATATTATACAGGCTATAATAAGGCTATACATTTCATGAAAGATTTTGGTATTGCCTACACATCATATTGGTAAGCTGTTGTATATGTGCCTGTGTGTAAGTAGTTTGTGTGTATGGTAGTATGTGTACCTGCTTCTCATATCTATTCTCTGCCACTAGTCTTGGAGGGGAGTCGGAACAGTACGGCATGTACCCCAGCAACAGGGTGAAGCGCCGTCCTGCGCCTTACGAGGTTGAGCTCGACGAGGGTAGGCGCATTTTAGATCTTTCTAAGTATGGTAAGACGCACCTCTGCTGTGTCCTCCTGCTGCTCACAGTCTTCTTCTCAATCCTCTCCTCATCCCAATATCACCCCATTCCGTTTATCCAACGACATGGCCGCAACATGGGCAGGTATTGAAGAAAATAGGCTACCGACCGACCATCAATCTATAGAGCACTCCTAAACAAATCTCCAAAACTAGTTAATGATGTTGAATATGATATCTATGGTTTTAGCTTATTAGAAACATCTGTAGGATACAGCGTCTCGTGTCCTCGATCAACCACTCACAGTCAAATAGCGTGGGGGAGGGTGGAGGGAGTTAGCTGCCACCTTGCCAAGGCTTTGCTGCATAGTAAGCTGGCAGATTATGGGAGGCTGGGTGTGTTCCAAGAGAAAGAAATGGTATACTGTACACCAACGGGATATTGTATTTCTCAAATGCATCCCACAGTTTCCGATGCGAGCCGCAGGTGTTATTCATTGGCTATATGTACCATTATATTAAACACCACATTGGGAAATATATGATAATGGATAACATACATTTACGTTACCCACTGCGTCTCCTATCCCAATTCTGGCATCGATGTAGCAAAGGCAAGATTAGAGTCCATCCCGCGGCACTGTGCTCGCCAACCCAATAACGTAATCGGTGTGCCAAACTCAGGAACCTCTTCACATATGGCAGAGCAATAGACAAGTACATGTATACAGATTATAAAACTGCTGTTGTCTAAATAAATTGGTCAGCTCACTATGTTATATCTTGTGCTAGAGTGTTTAAAGAGTCCCACTTCTGGTTGCTTTACAATACATAACCAGCTCGTTAACCAGTAGAGCTGTCTTCAGAAATGGAAAATGCAGTCACTCGTCACCACCTTTACCCTGGCTTCTGTCATGCCGCTATTCTCATTTTGTATCTCCCTCGACTACTTTACCACCATTAAAACATTCTCATCACTTTGTCGCTTTTCAATTTACTTTGTGAAGAGGAAGGATTACATCTAAAGTGACCAAGTATATTCTGTAGAGCAGATAAGACAAACATCAAGGCAGAATTTGAGAGAATACGACATTTGGACTGACTGAGTCTCACTCTTCATTTGTGCATCCCCTTTCCCACATCCCGTATCTTTCCCATTACTCCTCTTTCCTCCCCTCCACTCCCCTCCCCTCCTCCTCTCCTCCGCCAGCTGGCCAACCAAAGATCGTAAGGCGGATCTTCACCAACAGCCGGGAGCGCTGGCGGCAGCAGAATGTCAACGGGGCGTTCTCCGAGCTCCGCAAGCTCATCCCCACCCACCCACCGGACAAGAAGCTGAGCAAGAACGAGATCCTGCGTCTGGCCATGAAGTACATCAGCTTCCTGTCCAACCTGCTGGACGACCAGGACGGAGGGGCCCCCGTGGGCGTGGGTGACGGGACAGGGCTGCTGGTGGGGGGCCGTGAGGGTGGACCCCAGGGCCCTCGTCAGGACGGGGTGGGACTGGCCAGGGAGGATGACCTCCTCCTCCAGGGCACGTTGTCGCCCGGGTCCAGCTGTGGGAGTCTGCCAGACGGGGACGGCAGCCCCGAGAGCTTCACCGAGGACCAAGACTCACCTCCAGCCCCGAGAACTGTGCCCGTGCCGCGCGGTAGGGACCTACGACGCAATGCACGCCCGCAAGATGGCGGCAGCCAGCGATGACGGCGATGATAATAGTGGTGGGGATGGTGGCGATGTGGTGTCGGTGATGACGATGATGGATACGGAGTTGGTGGAGTTGATGGTGGACCGCAGGGAAACAAAGGGATTGACTTATGTCCCCAGAAGAGGGATGACTCAAATATGGATGAGTCTGAGAAGGGCCCTAGCATCTCTGAGCTCTATCTAAAGAACGGTGCTTCGGGTTCGAGGGAGCATGCTGATGCCAGAATTTCACTTCATCAGGATTCTAATGTCCTTTTTTTGGTCCTTTTTTGGTCAGTTGGTTAACAAAATGAAAGACTTGTAAATTCTGCATGCTTCATGCTGTCTAGGACCTGGGTTGAGGAACACCTCATATTTCCTGCATTATGAATGTTCAAATACAGTGTGCTTCTGTTACACTATCATGTTATCAGTATACATCATATGTCATCGTCAAAAGTCATTGATGCCATGGTACCAGCAGGTGACGCATCAGTCCACACCAGGAAATGTCAATAGGAATGCCATCATGCTCTCTCTCACCTTGGGTTAAGAATAAGATCAATCTTTACCAGTTGTCAACGAGGGCCATTTGAACTGTTCTGAAAGTTTACGACAACACGACAACAACATAACTGTTTCGCTGATAGCAATGGCTTGATGCCAAATCCTCACACAAAAAAATGCACATTTAATCACACATTGAAGACCATTATTATTTGCTTTAAAATGTGTTATCTTTAGCAAGGATTTAGCACTCTCAACACATGATCAAACATGTACATATAACATTAGCCTAAGTTCTAAAATATTTTGACAGTGGTTCATGTCAAGTGATGTGATTAGGCAGTTTGATATAGTGGCCTACATTTTAGACAGGGCTTTCAGGCAGGTGGCTTTTTGAGAAGGATTCTGCTCTGTGCTCCTGATGACATACTATTCATTCAAAAGTGGGTGAACAACATGTCAACTAGTAAATGAATGTCAAACACATATAATGATATAACAAATGTGGTACCTTATTTATTTATTTCCGCCACACATGACTGATTAGCGTTGAGTAAAACGACGCAGAGTAACATGGCAACTGACCGTTAAGCACACACACACACACACACACACACACACACACACACACACACACACACATATCGAGTACAATCTGTGTGAATAGTTTTGATTTCTGAGACATATTGCCTAAGCATGTAGATGGACATATGTGCGGCGAGGTTGCTAGCAACTACAACAGCCACAGGTATACAAATTCAAAATGAATCCTGTCAAGAGGTACAAATAGTATTTCTGTAACTGAGATCCAGTGAAATCATACGCTCACTTCCAACCATTTTGTATATTATAAATATCTATTTTAATGTTTTTCTCACTGTATTGCAGTTGTGGTTTGGTATGGTACACTAAGTATATCGCCTCCTAAATACACCCCTCCTTCTCTCTGTTGGGATGATCAACAACACCAGCAGTTTTATGTCAGTAAACAGTGAGGTGTACATCACTGTAGTTTGGTTATTTCATTACGGCTTTTTCAACATACATTTAGTAGCCTATCTTGGTACCTTTGGTTACTATTTTATGAACTACAGTAAAGCGAAGGGACATTGTATGTTCTGTTTAGTAAAAAAATAACATGTTTGTTGTATGATAAATATATCTATGACTATATGCAATGTTAACTTGATGACTTTTATATAAAATGCTGAATAAAATGAACACAGGAAAAGGCAACAAAATACTGATTATGTATGTTATAAATCATTTGTATCACACAATTTTTTTCCAGCGTTCTTATGATTCAGTTTTCTTTATTTACTTATTATTATTATTTTAGGAAGCATCACCCATCACATAATTCAGACTATTGAACAACAATTGCAAGAATTAAAAAACAACTCGTTCCTATATTTGGGGGCTAAATTAAGCACAAATGCAGTGAACCACCCCCTTCAACACAGCCTGGACAATGTGCTGTAAATCCATATCACGGCATGTAAAACACTCCCACTGGAGTCTGGAATCCTCACTTCCTCTTAGCAAGTGACAACTTCCTGCAAAGGTCAGAGTGGCTCAGTGACCTTCAGGATATCCTGCCATTGTGAAAGTGGTTCACACTCTTTTAAGACCTTCCACACTCAGTCCATCTGGAGCATTACCCAACAATCACATGAAACACGAAGAGTTGTTCATTCACGATGATGCGGAACAAAACTCAAGAAGTGAACCACGGAAGCCATTATGATGCATGAACGCTACATCGACCATTTAACTTAATGATCATCTTGCAGTACAAAATAGGTTTCATGTTTTTGTATGAATTACTGTGATATCGGCTCCACTTTCAGATATAGCAAAAACCAAAGTGCAGTGTTTCTAGTAAAGCGGAGGCACCCAGGTGTTCTAGGACCCCTCCAGTATTCCACATCAGGCTATGAGTGACTGGACTGCGACCTCGATAACTAACTCTGTGGCTCGACTGCCAAACATTTACCTGCAGCCCGGAGACTGCAGTCATACTGTCCATCCAAAAAGAGAAACAGGAAAACAGGGACAGAGAAGTGCATGAGAGAGAGTGACAGAAAAAGGCAGGGGGGACTATGTGTGTGTGTGTGTGTGTATGTGTGTGTGTGTGTGTGTGTGTGTGTGTGTGTGTGTGCGTGCGTGCGTGCGTGCGGGTGTCTATGTGTGTGTGTGTGGACATGCATGTCTGTGTGTGCACGTGCGCGTGTGAGCGGATTTATCAGCTCAGTGCAGATGGATGGCAGAGTGGCTCTTGCAGCCAAATGATTCTGTATGTTAATGAGTTGTTATCTGCTGTGCTGCAGGAACAATACACTGACTCTCACACAGTGGGGAACCAGCCTGCTGGGTACAGATTACACTGCCTACACCGCCATGGCAGTTATTTATATTTTCACACACAGTATATACCAACACACACACACACACATACACACATAAATGGTTTATGTCTTTTGACCTGGACAAATAGGACGGTGGAAAGCTGCTTTTCTCGTTCTCTACCCACAGGTGGCGATGTCACTCCTTTTTATGGTTTCTATTAAACGTGTATGACTCAAGACCATCACCAGAAGGGCTGACTTGTAATTTACTCATCGTGCAAGTTATGGTACACACACGACAGAAATGATTTCCTTCATTTGGATTTTGATCAAACGTGGTCTTCTTGTGCATGGACATTCTATGGTTATAATATCCTATGTACAGAGATAGGGTGAACAGCACAGGCAGTGCTGGTGCACAAATATCAATCAATCAATCAATCAATCAAATGTATTTATAAAGCCCTTTTTACATCAGCCAATGTCACAAAGTGCTGTGCAGTAACACAGCCTAAAACCCCAAACAGCAAGCAATGCAGGTGTAGAAGCACGGTGGGTCAGCAGACAGAAACAATTGGGTCTCAACCTGGCATGAGATGATTGATAAGATGTGATGGCTAGTATAACTGGTTTGTTAGACTTGTCACAAAGTCCCATCTACCTTTTCTTGCACCATTTTTTTTTATGCTGGAGTTGTATTCTTTTATTTTTTTAAATAATAATTTTACAAATTAAGTTTAGGCGCTTCTCATTCACAGTCATTCACAGAGAATACTGGCAAGAGAAGATACCTTGAGAAGAACAGATCATTGTAGATGAAGACAACCACTTGAAGAGATTATTTACAACAAATAAAAATGGTCAGGAAAGCGAGATTGTAGTTTGTTTTACACCCGTTTGGGTAAATGTGTGCTGTCATTCTGCAACGTATATCAATAACACGATGAGCAAAGTCTACCTGCGTCAAATTATTACCTCAGTGGAAAAAAATAGGCTATGTATCATGTGAAAGTCTTTCTCGCAACAAGCAGAGTGAAGTTTTTTTTATTTTAAACGGTCCAAGTTACCATTTATTTGGCATCGTATCGGTTTCTATTTTCACAAACGCAGAACATTTTTAAAAAATACATGGAGGATCACATTCATTATTTTAATTGCCCAGGTCAGTAGGTGCAACAAAACAGGTGTGCAGGAGACAAAAATGTTTCAAACAATAACACTGTTTTCTTTTTAATATATCATTGTGTGAAATTCATAGTCACTTCTATATTTGTGTTGAGTGTGGACAGTGCTGAACGTCCAATGCAACATGGAAACCCCCTGAACGAAGCATTTAAAAATAATTTTAGGAATAGCCTTAAACCTACTACAAAAAAATATGCAGGGAAAATAATGGATCGTCAAGTGCTCATTGATTGCAATTGATAAAAGTTACTGTTTTCTATTTTGTTTGCTGGTTATGATATGGGTCCTCTTTTCCTCTGATTAGCACGCCTGTTTAACGGGACTGTTTACATAGTTCCAGAAGGTTTTAAAATAGAAAGTATTTGACACAGATTGTAAACAATGACCGGATTTTTTTTCCATCTAATCCTGCAGTGACAGTTGTTTTCCAGTCAGTCACCCACTTCGCGGTTTAGGTGTTAATCCCAGTAAACATTGTTACTAAGTGTCAAATTTATTTTAAATAAAATAATATGGTATTATATTTGTCACAAGCACCGAATACAAATGGTGTAGACTACACCGTGAAATGCTTGCTTGCTTGCTTAAATAAATAAATAAATAAATAATGTGTAACATAAAAGGAATAAAATACACAACAATTAAATTGTATTCAGGGATGACCAGATTCATGTGCATGGTTACAAGGTGTTTGAGATAGATATGTACATAAATGCATGATAAAGTGACTAGGAACCACAATAGATAATAATAGTAAGAATAAATAGCAGAGTAGCCACAGCATATGATGAGTTAAACGTGTGTGTGTGCTATGTGTGTGTGTACGTAGTGTAAGTACAGTATGTGAATGTGTGTGGGTTTTGTGTGAGCGTGTCAGTGTAGTGTGTGTGTGAGTGTGTATATACAGTTGAAGTTGGAAGTTTACATACACCTTAGCCAAATACATTTAAACTCAGTTTTTCACAATTCCTGATATTTAATCCTAGTAAAAATTCCCTGTCTAGGTCAGTTAGGATCACCACTTTATTTTAAGAATGTGAAATGTTAGAATAATAGTAGAGAGAATAATTTATTTCAGCTTTTATTTCTTTCATCACATTCCCAGTGGGTCAGAAGTTTACATACACTCAATTAGTATTTGGTAGCATTGCCTACACGTTTCGTGTAGCCTTCCACAAGCTTCCCACAATAAGTTGGGTGAATTTTGGCCCATTCCTCCTGACGGAGCTGGTGTAACTGAGTCAGGTTTGTAGGCCTCCTTGCTCGCAAACACTTTTTCAGTTCTGCCCAGGGCTATGTGATGGCCGCTCCAATACCTTGACTTTGTTGTCCTTAAGCCATTTTGCCACAACTTTGGAAGTATGCTTGGGGTCATTGTCCATTTGGAAGACCCATTTGTGACCAAGCTTTAACTTCCTGACTGATGTCTTGAGATGTTGCTTCAATATATCCACGTAATTTTCCTCCTCATGATGCCATCTATTTTGTGAAGTGCACCAGTCCCTCCTGCAGCAAAGCTACATGATGCTGCCACCCCCGTGCTTCACAGTTGGAATAGTGTTCTTCGGCTTCCAAGCCTCCCCCTTTTTCCTCCAAACATGATGATGGTCATTATGGTGAAACGGTTCTATTTTTGTTTCATCAGACCAGAGGACATTTCTCCAAAAAGTACGATCTTTCGTCGGTCTGCATCATAAATTTGAGGTATTCAGAGCTCTCGTTTAGTAGAGTTTGGAATGAATTTAGTTCCTGCTGACTTCCTTCCCAGAGCACAAAGACATCATCTATGTATCTCTTCCATATAAGTATTTTAGACTGTAAAGGGTGTGTCTCTGTTTTAAAAAGGAATTCTTCTTCAAATTGTCCCACATTCAGGTTCGCATAGGGGGGAGCCAATGGCTACACCCCGAATTTGAAGGAAAAAGTCTGACTCAAAGACAAAGTAGTTATGGGATAATACCAGTTCAGTGAGTTGTAAGACTCGATCATTGGATGGAGCAAGGGTAGAGTCTCTCTGCTGAAGGAAGTGATGCAGTGTCTGCAAGCCTCCAGTGCGTGGGATGTTTGTGTACAAGCTCTCCACATCAACAGTGGCCAGCAGGGTGCCCTCTGGGATCCTTCCTAAGCCCTCTATCAATGAGATCATGTGACTAATGTCTTTGACATAAGATGGGAGATTCTCAACCATCCGTTTAATGTGGTAATCCACAAATGTACAAATATCGGATGTCACAGAGTCGATGGCTGCTACAATGGGTCTTCCTGGAGAAGGAGACACTTGTTTGTGTAATTTAGGGACGTTATAGAAAGTTGGTATCTTGGGAAATTTCACACATAGAAATTCAACTTCTGTTTTAGTGATTTGTCCTGATTCCACACAGCATTCCACTGTGGATGAGATATTTTGCTGGAATTCCAGAGCTGGGTCACAATTCAGTTTGCGATAGAAGTCACCATTAGATAGTTGTCGGCGACATTCATTCAAATAGTCACATTTGTTTTGTACACAAATTCCTCCTGCATTGTCACATTTTTTTATGATAATCGAACGAAGGATCTGACTTTAAGTCCTTAAGAGCCATTCTCTCGTCTCTACTCAGACTATAGTAGGATTTGTGTTTCTGTTTGTCTTTCAGTAAGTAACCTACATCATTTTCAACAATCCTACAGAAGGTTTCTATGGATGCATTACATTTGGGGGGGGAGGTACAAATTAACTTTTTGCTCTAAATGTGGTTCTCTCAGAGTTCTCAGGTACCTCGACTGGGTTAATGGCTCCATCTCCTCCTTGACTCACGGTAGGACAGGTAAATCGGCTTGTCTCTTCTGTTTTTTTGGTTTCTTATGCTCAGAGTCTCGCCAGAGATATATTAGTCCGTTGTTCTTATCTTCCAAATTGCGTTTATACTTCTTGATTTTCCTCTCCTTCAGTTCGCTCGTAATCTTAGTCTGAAGGTCAGCGTTACTCTTAATGAGATCATCCAGTTTAATAGGGTCATTAAGCTCGTCTCGTAGAGCATTCTGTGAATTTTCAACTGAGGTTGCTATCTCGATAATATCCTTTTTAAGTTGTTCAATGATCAGAATCGTCAGGTCCAATGAACATTTATTTAGTATAGCACACAATAGTTAAAAAACATTGACCCCTAGTGGTCCATGTAACCATTTACACAACTATTTAGCAGTCTTATGGCTTGGGGGTAGAAGCTGTCTTGGAGCCTGTTGGGCTGAAAGCCGATGCTCTCATCACTAAGCTAACGATCCTGGGACTAAACACCTCCATCTGCAACTGAATCCTGGATTTCCTGACGGGCCGCCCCCAGGTGGTGAGGGTAGGCAACAACACATCTGCCATGCTGATCCTCAACACGTTGGCCCCTCATGGGTGCGTGCTTAGTCCCCTCCTGTACATCCAGTTCACCCACGACTGCGTGGCCAAGCACGAGTCCAACACCATCATGAAGTTTGCTGACGACATAACGGTGGTAGGCCTGATCACTGACAACGATGAGACAGCCTGTAGGGAGAAGGTCAGAGACCTGGCAGTGTTGTGCCAGGAAAAACAACCTCTCTCTAAATGTGATCAAAATAAAGGAGATGGTTGTGGACTACAAGAAAAGGAGGACCGAATACACCCCCATTCACATTGATGGGACTTTAGTGGAGCGGGTCGAGAGTTTCAAGTTCCTTGGTGTCCCCATCACCAACAAACTATCATGGTCCAAACACAGGTTGCATCACCGCCTGGTATGGCAACTGCTCAGCATCCGACCGTAAGACACTACAGAGGGTAGTGGGTAGAGCCCAGCGCATCACTGGGGCCAGGCTTCCTGCCATCCAGGACCTATTTACAAGGCGGTGTCAGAGGAAAGGCCAAAAAATTGTCAAAGACTCCAGTCACCCAAGTCATAGACTGTTCTCTCTGCTACCGTATGGCAAACGGTACCGGAGCGCCAAGTCTAGGTCCAAAAAGGTTCCTTAACAGCTTCTACCCCCAAGCCATAAGACTGAAGAACATTTATTCAATTGGCCACGTGAACTATTTGCATTGACCCCCTCCCTCCCCCTTTTGTTTTTCCAAATACAATTTGATTTGATTTGACTTGAAACTGTTGAGCATGAAAAACTCTGCAGTGTTGCAGTTCTTGACACAAACCGGTGCGCCTAGCTCCTACTACCATACCCGTTCAAAGGCACTTACATTTTTTGTCTTGCCCATTTACCCTCTGAATGGCACACATACACAGTTCATGTCTCAATTGTCTCAATTAAAAATCCTTCTTTAACTTGTCTCCCCTCTTTCATCTACACTTATTGAAGTGGATTTAACAAGTGACATCAATAAGGGATCGCCTGATCGCCTTTCAACTGGATTCGCCTGATCAGTCTGTGTCATGGAAAGAGCAGGTGTTCTTAATGTTTTGTATACTTAGTGTATATTTTTATTCTGGACTCTCGTCCAAAAGCTACACACCGCATATTTATTTCTATACTTGACATAGCTCACTCTAGTATACCCTCAGTTTATTAGGTACACCACCCCTTTCATGAAAATGGTTAGCTCCTACAGAAAGTGTGTCACATGGCCATGGCTTGCTATTTATACCAGGCAGACAGGCATCGAGGTATTCAGTTACTGTTCGATTGAACGTTAGAATGGGCAAAAGCGTGCGTATCTCAGAAATGCTCGGCCTCCTGGGCTTTTCACACACAACAGGGTCTAGGGTTTGCAGAGAATGTTGCGACAAACAAAACGCATCCAGTCAGCGTCCAAGTCCTGTGGGCGATAAAATCACATTGATGAGATTTCGAAGGAAAATGGCAAGAGTCTTGCAAGCTAATAGGCGGGCCACAAACAGGCAAATAACAGCACAGTACAACAGTGGTGTGCAGAGCGGCATCTCGGAACACACAACTCGTTGGTTCTTGTCACGGATGGGCTACTGCAGCAAACGACCACACCGGTTTCCACTCCTATCAGCTAAAAACAATAAGAAGCGGCTCTAGTAGGATCACCAACACTGGACAATTGAGGAGATGAAAAACATTGCCTGGTCCGGCAAATCCCGGTTTATTATACTGTCTGAGTGCTCCAACTCCTCTCCAGAGCCCAAAGAGACCATTATGAACCCATCCCTCTTCCTGGAACACATCTAGCCCACTTTGAGTCTGACTGCAGTAAGCTTTCCCACGACGACATGGTAAACCTGTATAACAGCATTCTGACTACTACTCTAAATATCACTGCTCCCGAACAAACATGAAAGTAACCTCACAACACTTCACCCTGGTTCACTGATGAACTGCGCTGAAAGAAGACTCTTGGCCGTAAGCTTGAGATGCGTTGGAGGAAGGATGGCCTCACTGCCCATCTACTGGCCCACAAAGACCACCAAGCAAGCTACTATGCCTCCTTAAGCACAACCAGCCTTCTACTCCACCACGCTTGACAAGATCAAAGATAATCCTAGAACCTTGTTCTCAACCATCAACCGCCTTCTCAACTCTGCAATCTCATGCCCTCTTTCAGCCTCATCTGAGCAGTGTAATCGCTTGCTGTGCAGTCAATCATCTTTAAAATGAAGGCCACCACTTGCTCCCTTGACCCTATCCCTACATCCTTACTCAAAACCTGCTCATCTAACCTGCTTCAGTTTGTCACCACCCTCATCAACAAGTCCCTGCTGCCTGGGGAGGTACCTTACTGAGGAAACTCAACTTTGGCCATGACATCCTATCCAACTACAGGCCCATCTCCAACCTCCCCTTCCTATCAAAAGTACCGGAGAAACCACCTTCAAACAGCTGTACAAAGTTTTCCAGTCTGGTTTCCGGCCATTGCACAGCACTGAAACAGCTCTGGTGCACGTTACCAGCGACCTACTGATGGCTTTGGATTTGAGATCACCTTTCCTCCTCCTCTTAAATCTCAGTGCTGCCTTTGACACCATTGACCACAGCCTCCTCCTCTTAAATCTCAGTGCTGCCTTTGACACCATTGACCACAGCCTCCTCCTGCCGTGTCTCAGAGAGCACACCGCAGTGCTCCTCCTACCTCTCCAACAGGAAGCGATACATTCCCATTGGAGAGTCCAGGTCGGAGGAGTCTACAGTCACATGCGGTGTCCCACAGGGGTCAGAGCTGTGACCTATTCTAGATGCTCCCTCTCGGCCAAATCCTCAGAAACTATAACTATAACTTCCACCGCTACGATGACGATACCCAAGTATATATTAACACCAAACTGGACACCATCTCAGCCCTATCAAAAGTTGGCAGCTGCCTAGATGACATCAGGGCATGGATGAAAGAGAACTTCCTCCAATAGCAACACGACTGAGGCTATGCTTATTGGGACACCCAAGCTGGTCACCAGTGCTAGAAACATCTGCCCTACAATTGACTGTCAAGCCATCCATATGTCCTCTGTCATCTCCAACCTGTGAGTCAAGTTTGATCCTGCTTTGTCATTTGATGCCCACATAAAACATAACTGCAAAACATATTTTTTCAATCTAAAAAACATCGCCCAGGTCAAACCATCGCTCTCCCATCCAGATGCAGAGAAACTCGTCCACGCCTTCATCTTCTCTCGGATCAACTACGGCAACGCTCTGTTTGGGGGCCTTCCAGCCAAATCACTTCAGAGGCTACAACTTCTCCAGAATAGTGCTGCTAGAGTCCTAACCAGGACCAAAAAGTCATCCCACATCACTCCCTTCTTTGCTGAACTCCACTAGCTACTGGTCAACTATATGATTGACTTTAAAATCCTCCTCCTCTTGTTTAAAGCCTTGAATGGATTGATTCCCACCTACAACAGTAACCTAATTTTTTATCAAAAAGCCACCTTGCACTCTCCGCTCCAGGAATTCACCACTGCTTCAAGTCCCGAAGACACATCTCTGTACTATTGGGGACTGGGCATTCTACTGCCTTCCTCCTCGGCCTATGGAATGCTCTCCCTGACCATCGGAGACCATTCCATCAATCAGAACTTTTAAAATGAGCCTTAAAACACATTTCTACAAACTGCCTTTCTTATAGTCCTAATCTGGAAAGTCATTTTAGCACTTAGCCTACTATTGCTTTTTCCTGCCTTGGTACTAAATGTATGATGTTTTTATAGTTTTTGTTGTAATTTATTTGTTCATTATTTTTTGCCTATGTAGAGCTTTGAGATAACACTGTAATTAAAAGCACTTTACAAATTAAATGTATTATTATTATTTTTTTTTAATTATATCATACACCAGTTTAGGTATTCGAAACAAAAAAACTTGAAATAGAAATGAAGTTATTCTGAATGATATTTTATTCTTTATTATTTATTCTGTTTAGCTTTTTTTAAAATGCCTTTTTAAATAATTAATCTCATAAACAAATAGTCTGCTTTCCCTCCATCCAACTCCAAGAAGATGACATCATGTAGTTATAGGGAGGTCATAGACTGGTCATAGATTCTGCCTTGCATCGTGCCCAAGAACAGCCCTTAGCCGTGGTATATTGGCCATATACCACATCCCCTCGTGCATTATTGCTTAAGTAAAAACAAACCTGCTTTATTTAGATTTCTAATTCTATCTGGCTATTGCTGCTTGGATAGTGTAACACAAATACGTATTGCATGTGTGTGTGTTTGTGCTGTTGATATTCCTTTTCAGGAATTTCAACATTATTTTCATGTATTTAAACATGATTTTTTTTACATGATACTGTACAATCAATATGATCCTCATTCAGCCCTCCTCTTCAAACTGTGATATCCCAGTGCCCTCTAGTGGAAATAAAATGTACATTTCAGTCAGACATATTTTGGTGGTGACCATATACTACCAGTACATTAGTAGGCTGTAATACATAATGCATTCACACATCAACCACCATCACTCCCAGACCTTGGAGCTGTATGTCTATGACACAACAATGATGAAGGCTCATTACTGTGAGGAGCACATTCAAGTAGTAATGGGTGAAACTGTCCCTAATCAGTTTCTATTCAATCAGATCTGCTTTGGCCGACATCCGCATAACGGTTGTTTTTTGCAGTGTCGGAGGTGGAACTGCGTTAGAGCTGCCATATCCACAAGTAGCTCCTGAAGTTAAACCTAAAGCGGACATTGCCATTGGCTGCATGGAGACGCATTAGGAGAAATTCCATGCAGCCTTGTTTACAAGTTCAAACACTGGAATGTGAGATGTACTCTGCACCTCGATTAGGCTAATAGAAATCCTCGTTATTTTTGTTTTATGATTTTGCGACATTATTTATGTATAGACTACACTTTCTCACTCTGAACTTCTAATGCGAGTTGGACAGGTGTGGCTTTGTGACAATTATTAAGAGCAGCTGCTCACCGACTTGACAGCTCCGACCCAGCTACATGTCCGACACATCCAAAACATCAGCTACGCGGGTGTTGGCTATCGCCGGGTTAACGCTTGATCTGATTGAATCTAAGGCTAAGATCAGTAAAGTCTAGATATGTTCAAATCTATAAACACACACAATATTCATTTAAAGCATTAGCAGTGTTTTATTGCATTGTCAGAGCGCGTAAGCGTTGTATAAAGTGTTACAGCCTTTCCCATCCAAATTACAGCAAGCATTTGGTCAGATTGTTGTGATAGCAATAGGCAGAAGCATAGTTAGCAGCAGTAGCAATAGCAATATTGACAGAGATGATTTAGCCGAGTGGTGCAAAGCGTTTGGAGGGGATGAAGAGGTCAAGCCGGGTTCACAGGCGAGGTCGTAGGTCAGGCCTTGGGGTCGGCATAGAGCAGAAAGCCGGTGAAGGTGCTGTCGTCTTCGCTGCTGGAGTAGACTCCGTTCCAGTCCCTCAGCGTCTCCAGCCATACCTGGTCCCCTGATGCCAGACGCAGCAGAGCCAGGTTGGACGCCTGGTCGATGTCCTGACCGTACAAGGAGTCACGCGTCCGCAGCTTCTTCACGCCGTTAATCACCAGTGCGGCACGCAGGGGCCGGTTGCGCACGGTGATGTGGTAGGAGAACACGTAGACCCCAGGGTGGGTGCAATTGAACTTGCTGAGCATTGGGTCCCAGTGTTCCTCTTCGTTGTAGAGGACCTTGTCGAACTTGACGGGAAGGCCTGGAGGGGGGAAGGACTTGCTGGGGAAGAGGCCCACGCTGAAGGCAGATCGTATCTGCTCTGCGGTCTCCCCCTGCGGGCCCTTGGGACCCCGCACACCTCGTGGGCCCTTGGGGCCTTTCTCTCCTTTAGGCCCAGGCATGCCCCTCAAGCCTGGGGGCCCCCGCCCCCCTGCCTCCCCTTTCCCTCCTGGGGAGCCTAGCTGACCCCTCAGACCTACAGGCCCTGGTAGACCATTGGTTCCATTTACTCCCGGGGGTCCCACCAACCCCCTCGGCCCAGGGGGGCCAGGCAAGCCCGCCTCCCCTTTCTTTCCCTTCTCGCCAGTTGGACACTCCCCCATTTCTCCCTTTTGGCCATTCTGTCCCATTGGGCCAGTCAGCCCGGAGGGACCTGCAGGGCCTATTTTACCCAGGTCACCCTTCTCGCCCTGGGTCCCATTCCACCCAGGCTTTCCCCTTTCTCCCAGGTCTCCTTTCAAGCCAGGGAGGCCTGTTTCTCCTTTTTCTCCTTTGGGGCCCAAGTCACCTGTGAGAATGAAATTAGTCACTTACTGTAGCAAGAAAGTATTTGATAGTGAAACAACAGTTGACATTCAGTCTAATAAGATGACTGTTCTCCCCTAATAGAGTGTGGTCTTCTAGCAATAGCATTATACTAGAGCTACTCTGCCTCCACACATTACTCTGATGACACCTAGCGAACATTGTATACCTTTCGGTCCCTCTTTCCCAAGTATCCCTGGAGCACCAGGCATCCCCGTGTCTCCTTGATCGCCTTTGTCACCTATCAAATAGAAAGAGAAAAGGATTGGTATCTTAAACGTGTGGGTATAGATATCAGTCCCCAGCATTAATGCTCCATTTTAGATCAAAGTTACAGATTTGTTGAATTCAGCACCAGAAAGCGACGTGTTCAATAACGAGATAACAGATAGCATAGTAGCTAACGCTTTGGGCAATAAATGTAGAAACCAAGATTACATTCTTTAAACACCTACACCACTTTTTTTAGCTTGAAAGACGATGACCAGAGCTTACCCATGATGTTGAACAACGATTTAAGTCAATAAGTCATCCTTTCTTTTAGTCAGAGTATGATATATTTGGGCTTGAAGTGACAAATCTGAACTGCCCACTTTGTGAAACGGAAGATCTCTTATAACGCTGTGTACTACTCCTTTCACAGAACAGCGCAAACTGGCTCCAACCAGAATAGAAAGAGGAGTAGGAGGCCCCGGTGCACAACTGAGCAAGAGGACAATTACATTAGAGTGTCTAGTTTGAGAAACAGACGCCTCACAAGTCCTCATCTGGCAGCATCATTAAATAGTACCCGCAAAACACCAGTCTCAACGTCAACAGTGAAGAGGCGTCTCCAGGATGATGGCCTTCTAGGCAGAGTTGCATAGAAAACGCCATATCTCAGACTTGCCAATAAAATTAAATATTAAGATGGGCGAAAGAACACAGACACTGGACAGTTGAACTCTGCCTAGAAGGCCAGCATTCCGGAGTCACCTCTTCACTGTTGATGTTGAGATTGGTGTTTTGCAGGTACTATTTAATGAAGCTGCCAGTTGAGGACTTGTGAGGCGTCTCTTTGGAAGATGCCAAAACTATGGAGATAACATTAGCTAACGAGATAAGGTTAGCAAGATGGCTAGCTAGCAAAATAAGGTTAGACAGATGACTAGCTAGATAAGGTAAGCATGCTAGCTAGCTACACTGACAGCTGTCATTGCCATCTTTGATTTTTATCATCTCCACGTGGAAATTCCCACACCTAATTCATGAATATGTATAAATAGCCTTCCTCATTTTTCGGAGGTGAAACCAAAATGGGCATTTCCTCTCTAGGTCAGGAAATGACGTCAAAACAGTGGCCTCTGTGGGGGTCCTTTAAAAGTTGTATTTGAGAGTTGGCAAGCTAACCTTTATCTCCTTCAAGTCCAGTAGCTCCAGGCATACCATCCAGTCCAGGAGGTCCCATGAGTCCCACATCACCTTTCTCTCCAGGTACACCTGAAAGAAGACAGGGGGAAGGAGGGAAGAGCAGAGGTAGGGGGTTTGGGGATATGAGGAGCTATTAAGGATATGAGGAGCCGCCTCAAAGCGGAAGGGACCAAAACACAACCGCAGAGGGAGGGATACATTTCTCTAATGAGCCTCCATACACACACACAACATACTGTATGCAAGCACACCAAACACAGACTACGAGTTATGGTCACTATCCAGTACAGTCACGATCCCTTTGTATACTCTGTACTAAAATCGACACAATTTATATTATTTTTTTTCTTTTTCTTTTTTTACCCTTTTTTTTCTCCCTAATTTCATGGTATCCAATTGTTTTAGTAGCTACTATCTTGTCTCATCGCTACAACTCCCGTACGGTCTCGGGAGAGACGAAGGTTGAAAGACATTTAAAGGTAAGCACAGAGTGCTTCATTTGAGGTCACTCCGATACACAACCCAACCAAGCTTCTTAACACAGCGCGCATCCAACCCAGAAGCCAGCCGGAGGAAGGAAGGAAGGACGCCGGAGGAAACACCGTGCACCTGGCAACTTTGGTTAGCACGCACTGCGCCCGGCCCGCCACAGGAGTCGCTGGTGCGCGATGAGACAAGGACATCCCTACCGGCCAAGCCCTCCCTAACCCGGACGACGCTAGGCCAATTGTGCATCGCCCCATGCGACGCACAATTGGCGCTGCAGTATAGCTCCCTTAACCACTGCGCCACCCGGGAAGCCGCCAATTTATATTCTTTAGTCTACCTGGAAGACCCCTCTCCGCTCCAGGCCCTGGGGGCCCCCTCTCCCCTGGGGGCCCCACGGGGCCATTTTCAGGCGGGCAGCACTCGCAGACGTTTAAGTAGCAGTGGCTGTAGTCCAGGGTGTAGTTTCCCATGCCGGCTCCAGGGAGCCCCATGGAGTCTGTGTGGAACTCTGTGGGGTAGGCGTCGCCTGCGTAGGTGGTGCTGTCAGTGGGGGACAGGGAGTAGGCGTCCGTCATGGTATCCTCTGTGGTCTCGTCGGTGCCCAGGCTACTGGAGGGGGCCATGGTGGTGGTGGTCTGCCTGAAGCCCAGACGGGCCGGCTGGTCGCCACCTCCTCCCCCTCCTCCGGTACCACCTCCGCGAGGGGGCTTCTTGGTATTCTGAGGCTTTGGTCTGCGGGTTGTTCTGGTTGCGGACGACTGGGTCGCCATCAAGACTACCGCTAGCAGGGTTGTGAGAATGGCGAGCAAACGAAGAGAGGGCATGTCAGCGGCTTTGTGTGCGCATTGATCTGAGAAGTGGAGAGAGAGAGAATAAACATAGATGAAGGTAGTAAATCACATTTAGTAACAAGTAGCTATAAGTTCATGAACAATTCTGAGGACTGGCCTAAACAAAAAAGTTACCTCACATACAAAGTGACCTCAAATGAAGCACTCTGTGCTTACCTTTAAATTAAATGGTTTGCTGTTCACTCCATTCCCTGCATTTGGTGATTTCAACAACAAAACTCTTCCCTTTTATTGTGTCTGCTAGCCTCTTGCCTCCGTAGCTTGACCAATGAGAGGAGACCAAGGGATACACTGGGATTTGGAGGAAAGGTGGGTTGGCACGGACACAAGGTGAGAACCTGAGGGATATGGTCATGAAGTGCTAGAATAACATACTACAACACAGGACTTTCTTTCCTTTCACCTTGGGTCTTTGTGATGTGTGATATGATGTTCTATATGGCTGCCACAAACAGACGTGCATGCGCACGAACACACACGCAGACACACACGCACACACACACACCTGTTAGTAATGGATCATACCCCATATGAGATGGTGGCAGGACCGTACGGTCAGGCATCAGGGCGACCACACCACATTGGCACCGCCTCAAAGCGGAATGGACCAAAACACAACCGCAGAGGGAGGGATACATTTCTCAAACGAGCCTCCATAACCACCTTGATCTAACATCCCACCAACCTTTAGGAAACCCAGTACTGCTGACTTTTACAACCCCTCTCAGAGGGCTTTATGGGTAGGATGTCAACCCTCTACCTTGACACCGGCTGAGGTGTGGTTTGAGGTTTGAAGTTTGAACCCCCTCCGATGCTGTACTGTGGCCTCGTCTGTGAAACCAACACCAGCAGTCGCTATTTGCATGTGCTCCTCTGAAGCTTTAGGTGCCTCATGACAGGTTCCTACTCAAGGCTCTGATGAAGGTCTCCTACGCCGAAACATGACCCTGCTTGATTGTCCCGTGAATGAAGTCATGATCAATGCAGACACAGAGTGCAACTTTTTCTTCACTTTTAATGGGATAGTCACCTGGAGAGGTGTTCTGAGGTAAGGATTTTTTGGGAGGTTGGGTACATGTAGCCTTAAATGGCTTTAGATCTGTAATCACATTCTCAATGTGCTTTTTTCTGAATGTCCACAAGCCGTGAGCTACAGGGTTGGGGCAGGCCGCAACTATGATCTTCATTCAACAGAGAGGGAGAGAATCAACCAAAGGAAGTTAAGATAGAGAGACCTTTGTTCAACAAATCTTGGCTCACATTTGATATCCAGCGGCTGTTGCCTTAAGATCTTATTCTTGAAAGTGAGAACGTCTGATGAATATGCATGTGTGACCATTGTGTGGCGCAAAATTGCAGTGAATTCTCTGGGTTTGACCATTTCTGTCTTGTGGAGTGAAACCTGCAGACCCAAAGGCCCTCCAGGAAATGAGGTTGACACCCCAAATCCCCCAATATATATCCCAATGAGAGCTTGGTAATAATTTGGTCCATATTATAGCCTGGCTGACCCTTAACTCAAAGTCTTCCTGACTTCAGAGTCTGGAAAGGCTCCAGGATGTTGTGAGCAAGATTAGTAGATCCTTACCGATCGGTTCTCCTCTGTCTCTTTTACACTTAAACACCAACATGGACAGACACATACAGCCCCCGAGCGCTGCCATGGACAAAAAACTTTGAGAGAACCAATCAAAGCTCAAATCAAATCAGATTTGATTTGTCACATACAAAAGTTTAGCAGATGGTATTGCATGTGTAGCGAAATGCTTGTGTTTCTAGCTCCAACAGTGCAGTAAAATCTAACAATTCACAACAATACACACAATACACACATCCTAAAAGAATGGAATTAAAGAATATATAAATATTAGGATGAGCAATGTCAGAGTGGCATAAACTAAAATACAGTATAATAGAATACAGTATATACAGTTGAAATTAGTAAAGCAGTATGTAAAGAGTATTTAAACATTATTAAAGTGACTAGTGTTCCATTATTAAAGTGGCCAGGGATTTCGAGTCTATGTTTATGGGGCAGCAGCCTCTAAGGTGCAGGGTTGCGTAACCAGGTGGAAGCCAGATATTGATGGCTATTTAACAGTCTGATGGCTTTGGGATAGAAGCTGTTTTTCAGTCTCTCTGTCCCAGCTTTGATGCACCTGTACTGACCTCACCTTCTGGATGATAACAGGGTGAACAGACAACTTCTGTATGAATACTGCACTAACAACGGGCTCCTTTCCAGACCAGTGTGTCACAGTTCTCTCTCACTGTGTCAGTCGCGTCAGCCAGGCTACCCATGCTACATTACATAGTGCTAAAAAAGTGTGTATTCACATGGTATATACACTGAGTGTACCAACCATTAGGAATACTTTCCTAATTTTGAGCTGCACCCCCTTTTGCCCTCAGAACAGCCTCACTTTGTCGGGGTATGGACTCCACGAGACCTTGAAAGCGTGCAACAGGGATGCTGGCCCATTTATTTATTTAACCTTTATTTAAAAGGCAAGTCAGTTAAGAACAAATTATTATTTACAATGACGGCCTAACAAAAGGCTAAATGCCTCCTGAAAGGACGGGGGCTTGGGATTAAAAATGTAAAAATACAATATATATATAGGACAAAACACACATCACAACAAGAGAGACAACACAACACTACATAAAGAGAGACCTAAGGCAACAACATAGCACGGCAGCAACACATGACAACACAAACATGGTAGCAACACAACATGGTAGCAGCACAAAACAAAGTACAAACATTATTGGGCACAGACAACAGCACAAAGGGCAAGAAGGTAGAGACAACAATACATCACACAAAGCAGCCACACTTGACGGTAAGAGTGTCTATGATTGAGTCTTTGAATGAAGAGATTGAGATAAAACTGTCCAGTTTGAGTGTTTGTTGCAGCTCGTTCTAGTCGCTAGCTGCAGCGAACTGAAAAGAGGAGCCCATGTTGCTTCCACTGCTTCCCACAGTTGTGTCATGTTGGCTGGATGTCCTTTGGGTGGTGGACCATTGTTGATACACATGGGAAGCTGTTGAGTGTGAAAACCCAGTGGTTGACTTGGGCAGGAGCTCACTGGAGCAGAGTACCGGCACCTTAAATGTTCTACTGCTGGAGCTCTGGTTCCTCTTATAGAATACTAGCTCAAAAGTTTAGTGGAGCTCCTGCACCTAAATATAAACAGCACCGGCACACAAAATGAGTACCGGCACCTATTTCAGTCCAAGTGAAGTATTGTGAAAAACCCAGCAGCGTTGTAGTTCATGACACACTCAATCCGGTTCGCTTGGCACCTACTACCATACCCCGTTCAAAGGCACTTAAATATTTTGTCTTGCCCCATTCACCCTCTGAATGGCACACATACACAATCCATGTCGCAATTGTCTCAAGGCTTGAAAGTCCTTCTTTAACCTGTTTCCTCCCCTTCGACTTCACTGATTGAAGTGGATTTAACAGGTGACATTAATGTCACCGAGATTCACCTGGTCAGTCAATGTCATGGAAAGAGCAGGTGTTCCTAATGTTTTGTGCACTCAGTGTAGGCCAGTATTACAGCATAGGTTTACATTGTTGCATTGTAGCCTACAATAGCCTGTGACAATTTATTTGCAGTTTGTGGAATTACAGAATAAACATTTTCTGTGTATTGTAATTCATTAACTTCATTGTGGTTAGACCTTCCCTTACATGATCATTATTTCCATTGTGAGTTTATTTGCAAATCTTTGAAAATGGGCAACCCCACAATGTGTAAGAGGCCTGTAACAACGTATACACAATGTGCGTGCCTATGTAATTACGATGTAAATACATATGTAACTTTGAATTCCATTTCCATACAGGATTTACTACAGTGGTTAGAGCGTTGGGCCGGTAACCTAAAGGTTGCTAGTTCGAATCTCCGAGCTGACAAGGTAACAAATAAAGGTTCTTAAAAAAAAAAGAAATATCCAAAAGGCTCAGACGTTTCTGTTTCCATCTATCCGGGCCAGTACTTGTGTCTCACTGGGCATTATATAACAATGGCTAACTGTGAACTTTCACACCTTCTCACAAATCAATTCAACTCAATTCAATTGACTTTATTGACATGGCAAGTTCATTATTACTTACATTGTCAACGTAATCATATAGAACAAATAAATATATTTTTATTTATATATCATATACATCATATATATATATATTTCAATATCAACTGTTTTGATTATGCAGAGGTCGTTGATTCACAAGCCCTCACTGTCAGCCCTAGATATGGAAACACAATTTCCCTAGTATTATATGGATGTATACACTAGTGAAACACCGGCGTTACAGTCGAAAAGCAGTTTAGAGGGACAATTTGTATTTCACCTCAATAAGAGACAAAGGGAAATTTGTTTCAGCCACCAGAGGGCTACAAGACAACATTACTTGTGGTACTGTTTAAGGTTAGTGTTCAGTGGTCACTAAGCCTTTCCCCGACAGCCACCAATGTGCATCCCAACACCAACACACCTGATACCCAAGTGTAATAAGTTGAATAGCCCTAAGATTTCAATAAAAACATTTAATGATAATACAACTCTACAGTTAATTACATTTTAGTAAGCAGACCGGACTGAAATGTGTCATATTCCTCAAGAAAACTAAATAAGCCTACTGGAATAAAATGAAAGCTATATTTAAGAAATAATGAATAATAAGGCTATTCCCTCACTTGCTGCAAGTGTTGTGATGATCCATCAGGACGTTCTGCCGCAGCTGCGCACGCTGTCATCCCAGACTAGAGTTGAAAACTGAGGGAGGGGGGGAAGGGGGGGTGTTGTTGATGCGGATGAGTAGAAGCTGAATAGGAGCATTTCCCACACGAGAAACGGGGTAAAGGCAAAAAGAGACCACCAAACCCCTACGTCGCCCCCGGTGACAACTCCTCACATTCCGCTGGGTCTTCGCCCGTTATTCGCGAAGCCTGCAATGGGCTACAGACGAAAGCGGCTTCATAACGGGTTTTTTTGTCGGCAGATCCTCTTGCAGCAGCTGTCCTTCCGAGAGCCAAGAGGACAGTCTCGCGTGTATATTTCAAGACAGCGGGCCTAGATTCTCCTTCGCTCTTCACTTCATTGTGGCTATATTCGGCTGAGTAAATCCTGGGAATACATTGACCATTTAAATCCAATTAGATATATTTATAGCAGTTCTGACATCAGCCATTTATATGGTGGACGTTTTTTATTGTCCCATTGAACGGATATAATGGAGTGAATTGCACGAGGGGAGCGAGAGTCAGTAGTTTTCTTGCGTGTGATGATAGGAGACACAATGACGCTGTTGTCTCTTTTGGGTCGGATCATGCGTTATTTCCTCCTGAGGCCAGAGACATTGTTTCTGCTATGCATTAGCTTGGCCTTATGGAGTTACTTCTTCCACACGGACGAGGTGAAGACCATCGTCAAGTCTAGCCGGGATGCGGTGAAGATGGTGAAGGGGAAAGTGGCGGAGATAATGCAGAACGACAGGTTGGGGGGCCTGAGCGTCCTAGACGCGGAGTTCTCCAAAACCTGGGAGTTCAAAAATAACAATGTAGCTGTGTACTCCATTCAGGGGCGGCGTGACCACATGGAGGACCGCTTCGAGGTGCTCACGGACATCACCAACAAGAGTCATCCGTCTATATTCGGGATATTTGACGGTCACGGTGGTGAGGTATGTATCAAAGGTGTGGGTGTCTTTCAAAAACACAGCCTAAAATAGGCCTGAACGGTCAGCATCATTATCATCATTTTCCTCGGAGTTGGCCATTTTAGGGAATGGGAATTTTAATCTAGATTGGCAATCCGCGCCCTCAAATCAATTTAAGAGTATATGCATTGATTTTATTCGATCTCAATTGATCTCAAAACCAACATGGCTAAACGTGAAAAACCCTGTTAATTCCTCATTGATTTATTTAATTCATACTAACTTCCATAAATATTTGTCCAGTGGAGTATTTGCATATGATCTCAGTGGTCATTGTGCCATAGTATGTATTAGAGATAAGAAACCTCAAAATACTCCGTTTAATTAACCGCAAAATACTCTGTTTAATTAAGAAGACACATTTAAAAAAAATAATCCCCTCAAGGGTGAGGGAGACATGACATGTACTACTCTGATTTAGCCACTTTCTCCTGTATTCCTGACCATGGGTTGGTTCTACAAAATGTATCCCCCATATGTATTCCTCTGGCAGATAAACATGCCCATTGTAAACAATTCAGAGTGAAATATAGATCTAACCCTTGGATTTCTTCTGAGCTATCTGAGCGTATTCAAATGAGAAATCAGGCCTGGGCCAAATCAAGTTAACTGGCACTCTTTCAGACAATTGAGAAACAGATGTACTCAATTAATAAAGCTAAATCAAGCTACTTTTTAAGCGCTATCTTTGACTCTGCTGGTGATCCTTCAAAAATTTGGAAAACAGTAAAGGCACTGAAGCGTACACATTCCTCTTCTTCCCTGCCTCAGCAAGAATGGGATAAGTGATGCTTTTAATCATCATTTTATCTCGGCAGGCTTTTTATTTGAGCGAAACGGTGGTTTAATTGACCCTGGTCAGTCATTCGACTGCTCTTCCCTCTGCCAGCCTCTAGCTGACTCGACGGTTAACCAGTCAGCTTCTAGTGAATCTTTGTTTTCATTTCAACAATTTACTATCTGTGATGGGCTAGATGCCTTGCTTAAGATGCAAAAAAAGGGTCTTCCCAAAACTGTTACCACAAAGTTGGAAGCACAGAATCCTCTAGAATGTCATTGTATGCTGTAGCGTTACGATTTCCCTTCACTGGAACTAAGGGGCCTAGCCCGAACCATTGAAAACAGCAGCAGACCATTATTCCTCCTCCACCAACCTTTACAGTTGGCATTATGTATTGGGACAGGTAGTGTTCTCCTGGCATTCACCAAACCCAGATTAGTCCGTCGGACTGCCAGATGGTGAGCGATTCATCACTCCAGAGAACGCGTTTCCACTGCTCCAGTCCAATGGTAGCGAGCTTTACACCACTCCAGCTGACACTTGGCATTGCACATGGTGATTGTGTGCGGCTGCTCAGGCATGGAAACCGATTTCATGAAGCTCCTGACTAACAGTTCTTGTGCTGACAGATAATTTGTATGCGCTTCATCACTCGCCGGTCCCGTTCTGTGAGGTTGTGTGGCCAACCACACAGTGAGCCGTTGTTTCTCCTAGATGTTTCCACTTCACAACAACAGCACTTACAGTTGACCAGGGCAGCTCTAGCAGGACAGAAATGTGATGAACTGACTTGTTGGAAAGGTGACATCCTATGACGGTGCCACGTTGAAAGTCACTGAACTCTTCAGTAAGGCCATTCTACTGCCAATGTTTGTCTATGGAGATTGCATGGCGGTGCGCTCGATTTTATACACCTGTCAGCAACGGATGTGGCTGAAATAGCCAAATCCACGTATTTGGTGTCCACATACTTTTGTATATACTGTGTATTGTAGTTAAAAAGCTGAGAATAAAAATGTTACTTTTCTAAATTAATAGGTCCTGCCTTTCACAAAATAGTAGAAAGCAGATCATTCAGTCGACGTTCCTATTGGTCCCAGACTATGGCGACATCATCAATATGAGCCCAGCAGCCACTTCATTAAAGCCGTTAGATGCAGTTTGTCGTAACGCACTGCGCTTTATTACAGGCAACAGTTTTAGTTACTCATCACTGCATTCTCTACCAGAAAGTTGGTTTTCCATCTTTTATGTCACGCACAGGTTGATATATTGCTACGTTTTCATTTATAAAGCCCTTTTATTAAAAGTCCCACTGTGCCGATCATCTTTACTAAACTTTAGACATTCGAGTTACCATACCTGGTCTCAGGGATGGTTAACTCTTTACCTTTCTTGCATCTTATTTGTGAAACGACCTTCAAAATGTTCTTACATTTGATTTTCTGGTGCCTCTCGGGCAATTCAGGACCTTATTAATGATGAATGTGTTTGTTTTTTATGACCGTCTTTTCCTCTCTTTCTGCTTGCATTTTGTATTCACATTTTGACGTGTGTACTTTCTGCCATTTGAAGTCATTCAGGGCTCCTCTGTAAAAGAGACCTTGGTCTCAGTAGGACTCCCTGATAAAATAAAGTGACTAAATAAAACAGATATCTATGGTCATTAAAGCGTTCTCATTTGGATTTGGAGTGAGAGAGGTCCAAACAAAACATGTTCCCAGCTTTCAGGATACATCAAACTAAAATCACTTCAAACAGAGAATAGTCTGGGGACATGCTAACCATGACCAGAATAGGAGTGAAGTTGAGTAGGCGGCATCTGAATCCTCTGCAATGCAATTGGTCATACAGTTTCCACTGGCCTATTCAGTGTTTAGTAGGCCCTGTGTGTGCAGCCTACCAGTACCTTTTGATGGAACTAGGATCACCCCTGTTGTGCACCTTTTTTGTTTTTCTTGTGATGTCATCAGCACAAATACATGGGAGTTGAATTGCGTATGCGTACAGAGAGGCTGCCTTTGAGGCTTTGTGTGTCACACACATGGGTGTGAACCTTTTTCCCCCCTTTTTCTGTCAAGGGTCAGTGAATTCCCAAAGGAGCCTCCAGACCACATGTCTGGTGAACCATCTGCCACTCCGGTGTCCTCAGTGAGCCTGGAGGCGGGATTCTCTTTCGCACAGACACTATTACACGCTATTACAAAGCTATTACACACTATTACAAAGATATTATATACTATTACAAAGCTATTACAAAACAATTACACACTATTTCAAAGACATTACAGAAAGGCCATATCTCTGTCCAGTGTCTGTGTTCTTTTGCCCATCTTAATCTTTTCTTTTTATTGGCTAGTCTGAGATATGGCTTTTTCTTTGCAACTCTGCCTAGAAGGTCAGCATCCCGGAGTCGCCTCTTCACTGTTGACGTTGAGACTGGAATTTTTCGGGTACTATTTAATGAAGCTGCCAGTTGAGGACTTGTGAGGCGTCTGTTTCTCAAACTAGACACTCAAATGTACTTGTCCTCTTGCTCAGTTGTGCTCCGGGGCCTCCCACTCCTCTTTCTATTCAGGTTAGAGCCAGTTTGCGCTGTTCTGTGAAGGGAGTAGTACACAGTGTTGCACTTCTCTCGCAAGAAGCACTGCTGACTGGTGTAACAACAGAAATCTTACAAAGTCAAGATAGCTCATGGAAGACCTCCTTATAAGGTTCTAGAAACACAGAGTCAAGGAGAGTAGACGGTCTTTCGCTTCCACATTTCTCTCCTATCAAGAAGCCGCTTGGTTTGATGAACCTCATGTTTGTGCTCCTCTGCTCAGACCTTTTAGTCAGATTTAAAGAAACAGAAGCTCCTCATTCAAGTATGTTGTAGTCTTTGGGTTGAGAGACTGGACCCCTTGCATTATCTCGCAATTCTTCTTTGAAAAACGCCTCTGCAGCTCAGCTGTGAGACTGTCTCTTTCTGACCTGCAAGCCACTTGAGATGAACGTACGAGCCAGATACAAACTTATAAAGCTTCTGCAGGAGAGTAAAAAAAGTTAACTGCCTCGGGCACTGATTTTACAGCATCGACAAGAACCAAATTCAAACCATGTGCATTACAGTGCACATAAAATGCAAATGTTTTTAATCCTTGCAGACACATCAGAATGCTTTTCGCTCGTGACGGATGCACCGTCATAGTCTTGCCCCACAAGATCATTTCTGCAGTCCAGACCATGTTTTTCAAGGCAATCAATGATCATTTTTGTGAGACCTGCTGCTTCTAAGCTTTCAGCGGACTGAAAGTGTAAAAATCTTTTGTGGACGGCCCCGTTGTAATAGTACCTCACAACTAAAGACATTTTTTCTTTAAATCTTTTGGATTCATCTGCAATTACACTGAAAACATCACCTTTTTTTAAAACTTATCTTATTACTTCACTTTGTACCATCTCAGCTCAGCCCTCAACAACTTCCTTCTGGATTTGGTGACTTGTGGACTTGCCACAGGCATTCATCTTCTTCTCTATGAGATGGGTCATGCTTGCCATTTCTTCTAAGATATTGTCCCCAAAAAATGATCCTTGTCGTGAGAGTCATCAGACTCTGGATGACCTCTCTGCACTATATTTTGAGTGGCAGTTAATAGGAGCAATGTAAGTACAGTAAGTACAGTTTTCCTCCACTTTCTTTTTCCGGTCATTTATGACATCTAACATTGACGAGTTGCTGTCAATAGCACTTTTTTCTGCTGATTCCAAGCATACATAGCATTGATATGATGCTCTGCCTTCGAATGGTGCTTAAACCCAGAATCTTTAAACAGCGCCTTTTTCCCAGTTACAAAACCCTGACTGTGTGTGAAGGCAGATTCAGGTGTATTGGGCAGAGAAAAATGCCTACAGGTGAAACAGTAAGTCGAATCTTGACTTAGAGAATATTCAAACTATGAATTGTCCTTATACCAGGAGCTGTTGAAAGCCCTTTTTCTAGTACCATGCTGAGTTCTGGGAAATGTTTTCAAACACGGCTGGTACAGCACCCTCTTGTCTGGATCTTGTAATGTCTGAAATACACGTTAAATAATGTGTCATATCTCTATGGAAATGTGTAATTAAGGGATCCACAAGATTAGATACTAACAGCTTCTAACTAAAATGTGTAGTTTAAAGTATAGGTCTGGCCTTCCATTGGGTCCTTTAGAAACAGAACTCTGATATCTCTCCCTCATTTTCATGTTTATTTGACCCTATGCAAAAAATATGGTTACATCGAAGCATCCAATTACCCACATTCTAGTCCAATCTCAATCTTAATTACAAATCCCCATTATCATAACTGTACCTTAAAACTGTTTAACTGTACCTTAAGTTACTAGTTAGATCATGGCTATCCCAACTCTGCAGTAAGTAACTTAGCTAGCTATAATTTCTTACACCTTTACGATAGCAAACAGGCTATCTGCAAATTGTGGTAGTCTTTTGAGTAACGTTAACAGATTGATAGTAACAATTGTTCGCTTTGAGTTCAAGTACGAAAATCTAACTGAGGTAATGGATTTCAAGTTGCTGAATGTTAACTTGCCGAACACTGACAGCTGCAGCCTACTAGTTACCCCACATTAGCTAACTGTAACTTACGACACTGCACTGTATATGCGTGTATTACTAGCACAGATGTAAACAAAATGATAGGCTAAATTGTTAACTGATCTCTCTTATCTGATTAACTGTCTGTTAATGGAGCCTAAGGTCTAACGTTAACTTACACAGCGACTCAACTTTCGTCAAAGTTGTTCAGGAAACATAAACCTGATGCCAAACCTTAACTTACTTCAAATATGATGCTTTTGCCAATCGCGAAAAGAGCTTGTGGAGCTGTGGAAATATTCTCTCTTCTTCTGTATGTTCTTCTTCTTCTTCTGTATCTCGCAACCAACGTTAATATTCTCTCTTCCTCATTCTCGATTTTAAAAATGCGCCGCCGAACGTCATGCTTCTTTCAACAAGAGGTGAAATGAGATGTCAATCAGCATCAAACTGCCAGTAGCGAATTACATTTTGGGGTGGCACCCTGGGTGGCCAATCAGATGTCAGGGGTGTCCAATGCCACCCGGACACCCCTCTGGCTCCGCCACTGTGCACCGGGGCCTCCCACTCTTCTTTGTATTCTAGTTAGAGGAAGTTTGCCATTTACAACATTAACAATGTCTACACTGTATTTCTGATGAATTTGATGTTATTTTAATGCCCCCAAAATGCTTTTCTTTCACAAACAAGAACATTTCAAATCAAATCAAATGTATTTGTCACATACACATGGTTAGCAGATGTTAATGCGAGTGTAGCGAAATGCTTGTGCTTCTAGTTCCGACAATGCAGTAATAACCAACGAGTAATCTAACTAACAATTCCAAAACTACTACCTTATACACACAAGTGTAAAGGGATAAAGAATATGTACATAAATATATATGAATGAGTGATGGTACAGAGCGGCATAGGCAAGATGCAGTAGATGGTATCGAGTACAGTATATACATATGAGATGAGTAATGTAGGGTATGTAAACAAAGTGGCATAGTTTAAAGTGGCTAGTGATACATGTATTTCAAAGTGACCACAAACTTTTGAACGGTAGTGTACATATGAGATGGGTAACGTAAGATATGTAAACATTATCAAAGTGGCATTATTTAAAGTGACTTGTGATCCATTTATTAAAATGGCCAATGATTTGAGTCTGTATGTAGGCAGCAGCTGTGTTAGTGATGGTTGTTTAGCAGTCTGATGGCTTTGAGATAGAAGCTATTTTTCAGTCTCTCGGTCCCAACTTTGATGCACCTGTACTGACCTCGCCTTCTGGATGGTAGCGGGGTGAACAGGCAGCTGCTCGGTTGGTTGTTGTCCTTGATGATCTTTTTGGCCTTCCTGTGACATCGGGTGCTGTAGGTGTCCTGGAGGGCAGGTAGTTTGCCCCCAGTGATGCGTTGTGCAGACCGCACCACCCTCTGGAGAGCCTTGCGGTTGTGGGCGGTGCAGTTGCCGTACCAGACGGTGATACAGCATGACAGGATGCCCTCAATTGTGCATCTGTAAAAGTTTGTGAGGGTTTTAGGTGACAAGCCAAATTTCTTCAGCCTCCTGAGGTAGAAGAGGTGCTGTTGCGCCTTCTTCACCACACTGTCTGTGTGGGTGGACCGTTTCAGTTTGTCCGTGATGTGTACGCCGAAGAACTTAACTTTCCACCTTCTCCACTACTGTCCCGTCGATGTGGATAGGGGGGTGCTCCCTCTGCTGTTTCCTGAAGTCCACGATCATCTCCTTTGTTTTGTTGACCTTGAGTGAGAGGTTGTTTTCCTGACACCACACTCCAAGTGCCCTCACCTCCTCCCTGTAGGCTGTCTCGTCATAATCAAGCCCACTACTGTTGTGTTGTCTGCAAACTTGATGAATGAGTTGGAGGTATGCATGGCCACGCAATCATGTGGGAACAGGGAGTACAGGAGGGGGCTGAGCACACACCCTTGTGGGGCCTCAGTGTTGAGGATCGGTGAAGTGGAGATGTAGTTTCCTGTCTTCACCACCTGGGGGCGGCCCGTCAAAGTCCAGGACCCAATTGCACAGGGCGGGGTTGAGACCCAGGGCCTCAAGCTTAATGATGAGCTTTGAGGGTACTATGGTGTTGAATGCTGAACTATAGTCAATAAACAGCATTCTTACATATCTATTCCTCTTGTCCAGATGAGATAGATGGGGCAGTGTGATGGCGATTGCGTCGTCTGTGGACACGTTAGGGCGGTATGCAAACTGAAGTGGGTCTAGGGTGGCAGGTAAGGTGGAGGTGATATGATCCTTGACTAGTCTCTCAAAGCACTTCATGATGACAGAAGTGAGTGCTACAGGGAGATAGTGATTTAGTTCAGTTATCTTTTCCTTCATGGGTACAGGAACAATGGTGGCCATCTTGAAGCATGTGGGGACAGCAGACTGGGATAGGGAGCGGCTATTACACAAACTATTACACGTGCATTTTAGAAGTCACAAATGCCACTTTAGTTTACTCATTAAGTATGGTGACTGTGTCTATCTTCGCAAATGGAAATACTAAAGGATTTATGTTGATGGGAAAAAAGTATGTTCTATCTAGGCCATTTACTTCTTAGGAGTTTGTCCACCATGCATGTATTGTAAGATGAGACCCACATTAGACCTTATATTGACTACAGAAGAGAGGTATTCAACTCTGCCATTTTGAGATTCATGTGGTAGTCGTTAATCCTCTCTACTTTTTATCTTATGGTAATGCTCATCTCCTGCAGCCTAATAATTTAGTCCACAAACTGTTGGCATCATCTTCAGGCAGATTTTACTGTGTTCTCTATGTTATTGGCTTTTTCTTATGTTAAAATGTTTTTTTTGTGTGTGTGTGTGTGTGTTGTATTACCAGTCTTATATGTACACTGAAAACGAAAGCCAGTTCAACCTACATCAGCTTTCAACCATTAGTAGTACTATGTCAGTCATGCTATTCCTTATCTAAATAGGTTGGCAAGATCCTGTTAATATAAGGGCCTTAAGGCTTTGAATAGAGTTGTTGTTGTTGATGTTGTGTCGTGAAGGCTGGATGGAGTCTGATTGGGCGGGCTGTTTACATATCTATCTGGACCTTTCTGCCTATTCCTGTCCGGTCCCCCATCCCTCTGTGGGCCAATTACCACCCCTGCTGTGTGTGTGTGTGTTTGTGTGTTTTCTGTGGTCATGGTGACAGAGTGACATGCATTAGCTATTACTCTGCAGGCTGGGTTACTTTGACCTTGTTCTCAGTGGGATTTTTGCCAGAAACACACAAATCAGAGTCCACACACACACACACACACACACACACACACACACACACACGCGCGCACAAACTTAACACATAACAAATTCCAGAACTGCAAATGTTAAATCTGTCCCAATATAAAATAAATAAATAATGAACCGACGATCGCCATGCACCTCTGATGCTATCAAAAGCAGACAACGTGGTTCATTGTATACACACCATGTTCATTGATTTGCATCAGTGTGTCAATGTACCGACTCCAACTTCCCTGCCTGGTTTGGCTTACTAGAGACAGTTAGGTGGAAACATGGAAAGACGCCACGCTGTAACCATAAAGGCGCCAGGTTCCCCTAGATGGCTGTGAAATGACCCTCCATGCCTGTGACCTGCTGGTAGTTGGTGAACGTGATTTAGGCCTCCTTGATCATGTGAGGGAAATGTTTTGTTGTATGTATCAAATCAATGCTACTTCATAATCACTCATTAGATGGGTTCGTGCAGGTGACTGACTGATCGCTTATGGAGGCATCCTCACTATCACTGATTCTCAGCTTGGCAGTCGACCAGAATATTGCTATGGGAACAACCGAGGTGTCTCAGTTTCAAGGTCTCAACTTGGAGAGAGAGAGAACCTCGTTAGGTATTGGCCAGTCACATGTGCGAGCCACCGGTAGTGATGAATTAGTTATGCTAAATCATGCAAATATAACTTGTCTGTGTATAGCTGTATATAAGACAGCAGCTGGGACCGCCCCAACAGAGCTTCTGATAGACCTGTAGGCTGTGCAGAGTTTGTTGTAACCTCTCCAGCTTGCTGATAATAAAAAGTGATTCATTTTAAGATCGGCTTCAGGTGTCCCTTGTGTTGAATTTCCACCACAATCTGTTGGCAGAAGTCTCTTGGTAGTTCCCATCCATCTTTTACATTTGGAGTGGAACTCTTTGTGTCTCGCCTGTCTCTCTGTCACAAAAAGGACCTGGCCAACTCCCGTACCAAACATTCACCTGCCTCTTTCTTCGGATACTCTGGTGACATGAAGCGAACAAACCGAACCGTAGTTCTTTCACCATTTTAGAGGCTGGAGCTTGGTGCACCAGCATCTGAGAGTGGAAGGCGGCTCTGTTGACCCAATGCTTAGGTACACTGTGCCCAGGCTGGCCACATAGACAATAAACATGGCTGTCAGTAGCTGGGCAGAGTGGTCCTGCAGCAGGACCAAGGAGTTGAGCCCAGATTACCACAGGAGAGATTTGTCAATGTCTACATGAGGCAGGTCCCCTTTACAGTAGGTACACTGTTCACAGGCTGGCCACGTAGGCAATAAACCTGGCTGTCAACAGCAGGACCAAGGAGTTGCAAATAGTCCGGGTAGCCATTTGATTACCTGCTCAGGAGTCTTATGGCTTGGGGGTAAAAGCTTTTTGGCCTTTTGGCCCTAGACTTGGTGCTCCGGTACCGCTTGCCATGCGGTAGCAGAGAGAACAGTCTATGACTGGGGTGGTTGGGGTCTTTGACCATTTTTAGGGCCGTCCTCTGACACCGCCTGGTGTAGAGGTCCTGGATGGCAGGCAGTTTAGCCCCAGTGATGTACTGGGCCGTATGCACTACCCTCTGTGGTGCCTTGTGGTCGGAGGCTGAGCAGTTGCCGTACCAGGCAGTGATGCAACCAGTCAGGATGCTCTCATTGTTGCAGCTGTAGAACCTTTTGAGGATCTGAGGACCCATGCCAAATCTTTTCAGTCTCCTGAGGGGAAATTGTTCTTGTCGTGCCCTCTTCACGACTGTCTTGGTGTGTTTGGACCATTCTAGTTTGTTGGTGATGGGGACACCAAGGAACTTGAAGCTCTCAACCTGCTCCACTACAGCCACGTAAATGAGAATGGGGGCGTGCTCGGGCCTCCTTTTCCTGTAGTCCACAATCATCGACTTTGTCTTGATTACGTTGAGGGATAGGTTGTTATTCTGGCACCACCCAGCCAGGTCTCTGACGACCTCCCTATAGGCTGTCTCGTCACTGTCAGTGATCAGGCATACCACGGTTGTGTCGTCTGCAAACTTAATGATGGTGTTGGAGTCGTGCCTGGCCATGCAGTCGTCGGTGAACAGGGAGTACAGGAGGGGACTGAGCACGCACCCCTGAGGGGCTCCAGTGTTGAGGATCAGCGTGGAAAATGTGTTGCTACCTACCCTCACCACCTGGGGGAGGCCCGTCAGGAAGTCCAGGATTCAGTTGCAGAGGGAGTTGTTTAGTCCCAGGATCCTGAGCTTAGTGATGAGCTTTGAGAGCACTATGGTGTTGAACGCTGAGCTGTAATCAATGAATAGCATTCCCACGTAGGTGTTCCTTTTGTCCAGGTGGGAAAGGGCAGTGTGAAGTGCAATAGAGATTGCATCATCTGTGGACCTGTTTAGGCGGTATGCAAATTGGAGTGGGTCTAGGGTTTCTGGGATAATGGTGTTAATGTGAGCCATTACAAGCCTTACAGAGGACTTCATGGATACGGACGTGAGTATTATGGGTCTGTAGTCATTTAGGCAGGTTACCTTAGTGCTCTTGGGCACAGGGACTATGGTGGTCTGCTTGAAGCATGTTGGTATTACAGACTCAAATCAAGGACATGTTGAAAATGTCAGTAAAGACACCTGCCAGTTGGACAGCACATGCCCGGAGCACATGTCCTGGTAATCCACCTGGCCCAGCGGCCTTGTGAATGTTGACATGTTTAAAGATCTTACTCACGTCGGCTACGGGGAGCGTGATCACATAGTCGTCCGGAACAGCTGATGCTCTCATATGCATGCCTCAGTGTTGCTTGCCTCGAAGCGAGCATAGAAGTGATTTAGCTTGTCTGGTAGGCTTGTGTCACTGGGCAGCTTGCAGCTGTGCTTCCCTTTTTAGTCTGTAATAGTTTGCAGGCCCTGCCACATCCGGGGTGGGCTACAAGACCATCACCAAGCAGCTTGGTGAGAAGGTGACAACAGTTGGTGCGATTATTCGCAAATGGAAGAAACACAAAAGAACTGTCAGTCTCCCTAGGCCTGGGGCTCCATGCAAGATCTCACCTTGTGGAGTTGCAATGATCATGAGAACGGTGAGGAATCAGCCCAGAACTACACGGGAGGATCTTGTCAATGATCTCAAGGCAGCTGGGACCATAGTCACCAAGAAAACAATTGGTAACACACTACGCTGTGAAGGACTGAAATCCTGCAGCGCCCGCAAGGTCCCCCCTGCTCAAGAAAGCACATATACATGCCCGTCTGAAGTTTGCCAATGAACATCTGAATGATTCAGAGGACAACTGGGTGAAAGTGTTGTGGTCAGATGAGACCAAAATTGAGCTCTTTGGCATCAACTCAACTCACCGTGTTTGGAGGAGGAGGAATGCTGCCTATGACCCCAAGAACACCATCCACACCGTCAAACATGGAGGTGGAAACATTATGCTTTGGGAGTGTTTTCCTGCAAAGGGGACAGGACAACTTCACCGCATCAAAGGGACAATGGACGGGGCCATGTACCGTCAAATCTTGGGTGAGAACCTCCTTCCCTCAGCCAGTGCATTGACAATTGGTCGTGGATGGGTATTCCAGCATGACAATGACCCAAAACACACGGCCAAGGCAACAAAGGAGTGGCTCAAGAAGAAGCACATTAAGGTCCTGGAGTGGCCTAGCCAGTCTCCAGACCTTAATCCCATAGAAAATCTGTGGAGGGAGCTGAAGGTTCGAGTTGCCAAACGTCAGCCTCAAAACCTTAATGACTTGCAAAGATCTGCAAAGAGAAGTGGGACAAAATCCCTTCTGAGTTGTGTGCAAACCTGGTGGCCAACTACAAGAAACGTCTGACCTCTGTGATTGCCAACAAGGGTTTTGCTACCAAGTACTAAGTCATGTTTTGCAGAGGGGTCAAATACTTATTTCCTTCATTAAAATGCAAATCAATTTATAAAATTTTTGACATGCGCTTTTTCTGGATTTTTTTGTTGTTATTCTGTCTCTCACTATTCAAATAAACCTACAATTAAAACTATAGACTGATAATTTCTTTGTCAGTGGGCAAACGTACAAAATCAGCAGGGGATCAAATACTTTTCCCCCTCACTGTACTCCTCAATGCCATCGAAAGAATCCTGAAACATATTCCAGTCTGTGCTAGCAAAACAGTCCTGTAGTTTAGCATCTGCTTCATCTGACCACTTTTTTATAGACCGAGTCACTGGTGCTTCCTGCTTTCATTTTTTGCTTGAAAGCAGGAATCAAGGGGATATAATTATGGTCAGATTTGCCGAATGGAGGGCAAGGGAGAGCTTTCTACGCATCTCTGTGCATGGAGTGAAGGTGATCTCTATTTTTTTTCCCTCTGGTTGTGCATTTAACATGCTGATAGAAATTAGGTAAAACTGATTTAAGTTCCCCTGCATTAACTTCCCCGGCCAGAAGGAGCGCCACCTCTGGGGGAGTGGTTCCTGTTTGCTTATTTCCTTATACAGCTGACTTAGTGTGGTCTTAGTGCCAGCGTCCGTCTGTGGTGGTAAATACACAGCCTCTGGAAAAAATAGATGAAAACTCTCTTGGAAAATAGTGTGGTCTACAGCTTATTATCAGCTACTCTACTTCAGGCGAGCAAAATCTAGAGACTTCCTTAGAATTTGTGCACCAGCTGTTGTTTAGAAATATACACAGACCCCCCCATCTTACCGGAGTGTGCTGTTCTTGCTAGCCGGTACAGCTTATATCCCGCTAGCGGAATGTTTTCTATGTCGTAATTCAGCCACGATTCGGTGAAACATAAGATACAGTTTTTGATGTCCCGTTGGTAGGATATTCGTGATCGTACCTCGTCTAATGTATTGTCCTATGAATGTACATTGGCAAGTAATATTGATGGTAAGGGCTGATTTCCCACTCGCCGTCGGCGGATCCTTACGAGGCACCCAGCGCCGTGTCCTCTATACAGGCGTCTCTTTCTCCTGCCAATGACAGGGATTTTGGCCTTGTCGGGTGTCTGAAGTACATCCTGGGCGTCCTGCTTGGTGACAAAAACAATCTTTGTCTAATCCGAGGTGAATGATCATTGTCCTGATATCCAGAAGTTTGTTTTGCCATAAGATACGGTGGCAGAAACATTATGTACAAAATAAGTTACAAATAACGCAAAAAAAACACATAATAGCACAATTGGTTAGTAACATGGCTGCCATTTCTTCCGGGCGCCATCTTCAATTAAGAGAAGGTTGCACAACATCCTTACTAGTGCCAGAGACACGTCCAAGAGAAGCACACGCAGTAGATTATAGACCACTGAGGGAATGAGTTATAAGAATATGCATATAGGAATGTGTTGTGGAACTTTTTTGTCAGAAGGGGCCGTGTGTTGAATTAAGTTATCCGGAGCTGAGCTCTTTTGGCAAGCATATGGTGAGAGTAACAAAGGAGGTGTGTTAGTTTGAGAAAGCATGTGTATGTTTGCATGCACCAAACCCAACAGACTCAGACGGCTAAATGTTCACCTTTTCAGTACGACCCATAAGTTACCCAAGTCTCCGGAATGAAGAAAAATCTTCCACTCCTCCGCCTTCCAGTTGCAGGAGGTGTTTGTGTTCAAGGGCTTTTCTCCAAATAATTTTCTGCAAGTTGGTAAATATAAATGTTTGCTTGTCCCCCAATATCAAATGGAGAGAAATGTCTCCAAAACAAATATCTGTGTATAGAAAAGCCTGTTCCTAACTGAGCAGTGTGTCCTTAAACTGCAAATATGTTGCATATTCTCAACTCTTTCTTTTTTCAATCATTTAGCAGTCCTTATTTTGACCAAAAAGGTCAAAGGTCAATAAAGTACCAGGAGCCTATCTCCTGTTTCTCTAATGTGAGACAACTTGATGTACAAGTTCACCCCCCTGGACAGGATGCCAGTCTATCACAGGACCTTACCTCCAATCTCTCTCCTCAATGCTGAGTGCCTAGCAGAGACTCATTGGGTCCCATTTTTTTAAACTTTAGAATGATACAGCCGGAGCTCGAACTCTCAACCTTCCAATCTCAGGCCAGACACTTTTAACTAACAAGGCCATTACAAGTTAATATTCTTAATTTTATTTTGGTTCAAACTGACAGTTGAGTTTACGGGGGAACTTCTCTCTGAAAGGTTATTACCAAATAAAATTGAGTCTACAGCCATGAAGACTGCATTGACTTTTACATGGCTCAGTCGTTTGGGCTCTTGGATGGGCAACTACATTCACTGTTCACTATTCAATGCTCCCTTTGTACACTTAGAGAGAGAGAGAGAGAGACTAATGAAGAGTTGGTTGTTTTGATCATTTATTTATACCATTTCACTTCATCATTACACCCCCACCCCCTCCTCTCTCAAATGAATCTGCTCCTACAATTATCACTATGGGTGAAATGAGTTTGTTCGGTAATATATCATCTGCCTCGGTTAATTGGATGCCTTGATTACAGGACTGATGAAAACACAACTGTTGATTGCAAAGTGTAATGAATATGCAAACGACATGAGCGCTGGAGCCTCAAGTTTGAGAGAGTTTTGAACGGTTCTCTACTGAAATATTTCTGAACGTCTAGCTGCTGCATTAGTGTTCAGTGAACATGATCTGAGGAGAAAGTAGGGGGCATGGGAAATAAGGAAAGGGCTTGAAAAAAGAGAGCAGGAAGGAGGGAGGAATGGCGATGAAGAGAGGTTGTTGAATAATTAAGCACAGAACACCTGTTGAACCATCCTTCATTTTCTCTTTCACCTCCCAGACAAAAAAATAACCACTAAGATACTGAATACCATCCTCTTAATGTCAATCCAACTAATATCACATTTTTACTTGTAGTGAAACAAAGAGGATTCACTGTGCTTACTGGAGTAAGGTAGCTTTGGCGGATAGGAGCGTTGGGCTTGTAACCGGAAAGGTTGCTGGATCGAATCCCTGAGCTGACAAGGTAAAAATCCCAGCCCGCCACAGCGCCCTTAACCACTGCGCCACCCGGGAGGCCCTTGAGCTGCTTTTGAAAGCAAAAGTCGAATTGAAAACATTATTGGCATTGTTGAATTCGATTTTCATAATGACAAGCAAGGACGGATGTTTTGGTTAGCTAAACTAGCAAGTCTGGTTGTTTGGCTACCACGGCAACGACTGTAGCTATCTAGTAAACTTGCTAGCTACTTCAGTGGATGTTGAACACATTTCTACCGGCAAATGTGTTACATTATAGCCATGGTATAAAAATGATAATGAACTGGCGCTCTATGCGTTCTCTGGAAAATAATGCAACTCCGTGGAAAGTCAGTTCCACTCTGCTAGCGCGTCGTGGAACACACCTTCCACGTCGTTCATTATTTTCCATAGAACGCATAGCCTCTCGTTGATTATCCCTTACACAACTAATTCCTGAACAGCCAGGCATGATTCATTGAAATTAGCAACTCAATCAAGTGTGCGTTTGGGCGTGCATATTAAAATATCTTACAAATAGCCTCCATTCACTCAGTGCTTTATGTAAACACATTAATTATGTGTAGACATACTGCCATATACATTGAAACCATTTCTACACTGTATATAAAAAATGTGCTTGGTCAAATATAACTTCTATGGTCCTGTGCTATGTATAGCTTTTTGTTTAGATATGCTCTTACTGGGTCTTACTGTAAATAATGAATAGGCTCCCTCTAGTCTTTATGAATATTTCTGGTAGCTCCTAGAAAGCATGGGTATCTTTAAGTGTCATGTCGTGCCTTTGGTGTGTATAAAAAGTGTTTTCAACTTGTATTTTGGGGTCAAGTCCATTTCAATGTATTTCAATTTGAAGAACTTGTTTTGACTATCAATTTAAATTGAACCATGATATAAATGGACATTTTGAAACTAAACATCTGATACTTTGTTTACCTTGGCAGCTACCTCCCGAGTGGCGCAGCGGTCTAAGGCTCTGCATCTCGGTGCTAGATGTGTCACTACAGACCCTGGTTCGATTCCAGGTTGTATCACAACCAGCCGTGATTGGGAGTCCCATAGGGAGGCGCACAATTGTCCCAGCGATGTACGGATTAGGGTTTGGCCGCCGTTGACTTGCCTAGTTAAATAAAGGTTAAGTATAAAATAAAATCTCCTGTCTGTGCTCTTGTAAAAGATGGGCACATAGACACTCTGTCTCAAGGCTACCATTAATTTACTCAGAACACTGCTGAGTATAGATAATAATCATGTACGTCTTTCAAACATAAAGTTGAGTCTGGATGAATTTGGCTATAAGAAAAAAAGCTAACATTCTGTACATGGCACGGTGTTGTATCAACAAATCGTTGGAATGTCGACCAGTCAAATAACTGAAATTCAACCAAATAAGGGAAATTCTCTCTCTCTCCTCCCTTCTCTCTCTCAGGCTGCAGCTGACTTTGTGAAGGCCCACTTGCCAGAGTCTCTGAGGCAGCAGCTGCTGTCCTATGACAGGGAGAAGAGGGAGGGCGTTCTCTCCTACCACAGCATCCTGGAGCAGCGCATCCTGGCTGTGGACCGAGACATGGTGGACAAGCTCTCCGCCAATCATGACGAAGCAGGTGAGGGACTGTTTTGCCAATAATTAATAAGATTACATGTACAAGGGGAACCTGATCCTAGATCAGCACTCCTACTCTGAGACGTTTTGTGAATACGAGCCCAGGTGTCACACATTAAAAAGGTGGCAACAATGGGGGAGGGGATAAGACAGTAGGTCAGATAGTTATCTTCAGTAGGAAACGAACATATGTGTTCTTATTGGACAAGTTAAGGTAGTGCCTCCCTGTTTCACTCTGTTTTCCACCTATTGAACATAACCCAGGTTGTAAAACATCCTAATGACGTTCTGCTTAGAGAAAACAGAAAGACAAGGAACACTTTTTTATAAATGTAAAGCACTTTTATATATGTTTTGCAGATTTTGTCTATGAAGAAGAAAAGCCGTACACCTCAAATGTAGTATTATTTGTTATGGTCGACGGTGAAATGTCTCCATGTAGAAGAGCTTTTGAAGGTCAAGACATAAAGTCGGTGTCGCATCCCTTTGTTGCCCTGGGAGATTTATTGTCAGCCCTGAGAAATGGATTAGATGCCTGTACTGGAAACAGTACCTTATAAATCAATTCCAATGGAAGTGGAGGACATGGGCAGAATGAAAAGATAAACCTTTGTCAGATAAGTTATTAGGGCCAGGAATAGCATTCACTCCCGTTACTCGGATGCTTTCATTGTTATGATATACACTGAGTGTACAAAACATTGGGAACAATTTCCTAATATTGAGTTGCACCCCTCCTTTGCCCTCAGAACAGCCTCAATTCATCAGGGCATGGACTCTAAAAGGTATCGAAAGCATTCCACAGGGAAGCTGGCCCATGTTGACTCCAATGCTTCCCACAGTCTTGTCAAGTTGGCTGGATGTCCTTTTGGGTGGTGGACCATTCTTGATACACACGGGAAACTGAAAAACCCAGCAGCGTTGCAGTTCTTGACACACTCCAAGCGGTGCGCCTGGCACCTACTGTCTTGCCCATTCACTCTCTGAATGGCGCGCAGACACAATCCATGTCTTAATTGTCTCAAAGCTTAAAAATCCCCTTTTAACCTGTCTACTCCCCTTCATTCTACACTGATTTGAAGTGGATTTAACAAGTGACATCAATAAGGGATCAGAGCTTTCACCTGGATTCACCTGGTCAGTCTGTGTCATGGAAAGAGCAGGTGTTCTTAATGTTTTGTACACTCAGTGTAAATACACTATGGCGTTCAGTATTGCGCTTGATTAGTAGACTAGGATACACATATTGTATTCTGAGAATGAGAAACACAGGTGAAAAATGTATTCAAGTAAACTTAAAGGGATATGACATACAAAAAAATTAAGTTCGTCAAATGTTTTCATTACTTCACAGTAGTCTAATATCAAAATAGAGCCACGTCCCAGGCCATCGGTTGTATAGATCTAACTATGGTTTTGGAATGTAATGTCCCTTTCAAAAATAAACAATTTCTCTCACTCTTAGGCACTACATGTCTGGTGGCCCTGCTATCAGACCGGGAGCTAACGGTGGCCAACGTTGGGGACTCGCGGGGCGTGCTGTGTGACAAGGATGGGAATGCGGTGGCCCTGTCACATGACCACAAGCCCTACCAGCTCAAAGAGCGCAAGAGGATCAAGAGGGCAGGTGAGCGGAGCGCTGCATGGATCAAAAGGACCACAACGTTATGGGGACGTTGTGGAGACGTTTGTGTCTAACCAAGCTAAACTGTAACTACAGAGTTAAGTCACGCTAAATTTCACAGGGCTGTTTTAGAACGGAACAAAAAAGCATTTTGAATGGAAAAAAATCTCAATTGAAAATGCTTCTCAGTCCAGCACCAGGCTTAAAGGTCCCGTGCTGTCAAAATGATGTTTTGTTCTGTGTTTCCAAACCTCTCTGCCAATAACATCTACTTTTCCCCTCCCAAGTCAGACCACTCCCAGACAGTCCTAACAAAATTCTTGTTTCAGAAATAGTGTTTTGCTAAAAAGCTATTTTTCTTTCTTTTTGACCATTTTAATGGAATGTACTTAATTTTTACCCAGAAAGGATTTCATATTGATAATAAAAATCTGCCGCATTGGGCCTTCAAACTGTCCAGGAAACAAACTGTCACAGAAACAAAACACACATACATTTCCTTGGCTGTGGCAGGCAGTGTATAATTATCCTCATAAAATGTTTCCCACATTTCAGCAGATCACAATGGCATGCTAGGATGAATCACTAGGATGAATCAGTGTCAAATGGAGAGACTAAGAATTGCAGCCTTGAGTCGCCACCTGTTGACCCTCTTTGGAAATGCAAACAGTGATGTCTTATCAAATCAAATCAAATTGTGTTGGTCACATACACATATTTAGATGTTATTGTGGGTGTAGCAAAATGCTTGTGTTCCTAGCTCCAACAGTGCAGCAGTATCTAACAATTCACAACAATACACACAAATCTAAAAGTCAAATAATGGAATTAAGAAATACAAATATTAGATCGAGCAATGTCGCAGTGGCATTGACTAAAATGCAGTAGAATAGAAAACAGTATATACATATGAGAAAACTAAAGCAGTATGTAAACATTATTAAAGTGACCAGTGATTCCATTTCTATGTACATAGGGCAGCAGCCTCTAAGGTGCAGTGTTGCGTAACCAGGCAGAAGCCGGCAAGTGATGGTTATTTAACTGTCTGATGGCCTTGAGATAGAAGCAGTTTTTCAGTCTCTCGGTCCCAGCTTTGATGCACAGGTACTGACCTCACCTTCTGGATGATAGTGGGGTGAACAGGCCGTGGCTCGGGTTGTTGATGTCCTTGATGATGGCCTCCCCGTGACATTGGGTGCTGTAGGTGTCCTGGAGAGTAGGTAGTTTACCCTCGGTGATGCGTTGGGCAGACCGCACCAACCTCTGGAGAGCCCTGTGGTTGTGGGCAGTGCAGTTGCTGTACCAAGTGGTGATACAGCCCGACAGGATGCTCTCAATTTTGCATCCGTAAAAGTTTGTGGGGGTTTTAGAGGCCAAGCCCCTAACATTTCTTCAGCCTCCTGAGGTTGAAGAGGCGCTGTTGCACCTTCTTCACCACACTGTCTGTGTGGGAGGACCATTTCAGATCAGATCGTCAGTGATGTGTACGCCGAGGAGCTTGAAGCTTTCCACCTTCACTGCGGTCCCGTCAATCTGGATAGGGGGGGGTGCTCCCTCAGCTGTTTCCTGAAGTCCACGATCAGCTCCTTCATTTTGTTGACATTGAGTGAGAGGTTATTTTCCTGGCACCACTCTCCCAGGGCTCTCACCTCCTCCCTGTACGCTGTCTCGTCATTGTTGGTAATCAGGTCTACTACTGTTGTGTCTTCTGCAAACTTGATGATTGAGTTGGAGGCATAAGTGGCCATGCAGTCATGGGTGAACAGGGAGTACAGGAGGGGGCTGAGCACGCACCCTTGTGGGGCCCCTGTGTTGAGGATCGGCAAAGTGGAGGTGTTGTTTCTACCTTCAACACCTGGGGGTGGCCCGCCAGGAAGTCCAGCTTAATGATGAGCTTGGAGGGTACTATGGTGTTGAATGCTGAGCTCTAGTCAATGAACAGCATTCTTACATAGGTATTCCTCTTCTCCAGATGGGATAGGGCAGTATGCAGTGCGATGGCGATTGCATCGTCTGTCGATCTATTGGGGCGGTAAGCAAATCGAAGTGGGTCTAAGGTGACAGGTAAGGTGGAGGTGATATGATCCTTGACTAGCCTCTCAAAGCACTTCATGATGACAGAAGTGAGTGCTACAGGGAGATAGTGATTTAGTTCAGTTGCCTTCTTGGGTACAGGAACAATGGTGGACATCTTGAAGCAAGTGGGGACAGCAGACTGGGATAGGGATAGATTGAATATGTCCGTAAACACACCAGCCAGCTGTTCTGCGCATGTCCTGAGGACATGGCTAGAGATGCCGTCTGGGCCGGCAGCCTTGCTAGGGTTATTAGCTCTGACAAATGATAGGAAGCACTAATATATCCTGTGCTGGATTTGGTCAGTGGTGGAAAAAGTACCCAATTGTCATACTTGAGTAAAAGTGTAATAGAAAATTACTCAAGTAAAAGTGAAAGTTACTCAGTAAAATACTACTTGAGTAAAAGTCTAAAAGTATTTGGTTTTAAATATACGTAAGTTTCACAAGTGGATTGAATTCCTAAAATATACCTAAGTATCAAAGTAAAAGTATAAATCATTTCAAATTCCTTATATTAACCAAAGCAGGTGTCAGCATTTTCAGACATCATTTACAAACTATGCATTTGTTTTTAGTGATTCCGCCAGAACATAGGCAGTAGGCAGTAGAACACCATGTGTTCTCTTGATAAGTGTGGGAATTTCACGATTTTCCTTTTCTGCTCAGCATTCAAAATGTAACAAGTACTTTGGGTTGTCAGGGAAAATGTATGGAGTAAAAAATACATCATTTTAGGAATGTAGTGAAGTAAAAGTTGAAAAAAAAATCTGTAAAGTAAAGCACAGATACCCAGAAAAACTACTTAAGTAAAAATACTTGAAAGTACTACTTAAGTACTTTACGCCACTGGATATGGTAAATATAATATTTATAGATATATAGATATTGTGTACTTTGACTAGGATACAGACATTTCTATGCTCAGTCTGCACTTTTTTCTGTGTTGTTTTCTGTGTACACAATGAATGACCAATGTCTCAGTGTGGAATAATAAAGTTACAGGTAGTTTAATTCAATTACATTGCACTTCCATTCCTTCACCACCAGGGGGCTTCATAAGCTTCAACGGTTCATGGCGAGTCCAGGGCATCCTGGCCATGTCTCGATCGCTGGGCGACTACCCCCTGAAGAACCTCAACGTGGTCATCCCGGATCCTGACGTGTTGACCTTTGACCTAGACAAGCTGCAGCCCGAGTTCATGATCCTGGCGTCGGACGGCCTGTGGGACGCCTTCAGCAACGAGGAGGCGGTGCGCTTTGTGCGCGAGCGCCTGGACGAGCCGCACTACGGTGCCAAGAGCATTGTGCTGCAGTCCTTTTACCGCGGCTGCCCAGACAACATCACTGTCATGGTGGTCAAGTTCAAGAGTGGTCCTGTGGGGAGCAGGGCTGGGGAGTAGAGGTGGTGATAAGGTCACAATGTCATGATAGGGTCATCATTATTGTTAGATTGTCTCTTCTCCCTTGTTGATAGTGTAGCAAGCTATCAACCTGGGGAGGATTGGGAACTGTTGCAACCTGGATAACTGGAATTCTCTTTGACACGCACGTACCCCTACACCCAAAACTATTTGTTTTCATTTCTGACCATAACTTTTGGAAAGATACACATTTTTGTTTGATATATGGATTTTACTCTGAAGCTGGAGTGCTAGATCGCCCTGACACACACACCTCCGTCTCACACGTTGGCATTCAGCATGAACACTAATCTCATCCATTCAACCTTTACTGACACACAACTGAAGATCACCCCTTCTGCATCAATGAGAAGATGACTCTGACTCAACCAGCACTGCATACTGTGATCTACTGTTCTCTACCAACAAACAACAGCAGTCAAAGGACTGACAATGTCCTGAAGAGAAAAAAAAGAAAAAAATGTACCTTTTGGGACTGTTATTGTTGTGGAATGATAAGCCCTTATATCAGCCCATAAAAATGCTGTAAGTTCCTTGGTCGTATACAGGATCAAACCCTGACTTAGCTCCAGCCATTGCCTTTTTTTTGTTAACACAGTCTTAACCAGGCTGATGTATAGTTACTCTATTATGGTACTGGACCTGTATAGGATATTTGTTTAGCCTATCCATGTTTGGGAAAGATCTGTGAATGTTAGCACACAGGTGTTGGTGTGTCCGTCGGAATCGACTGATTCAAAGGCTACACAGCTGAGACAGGAAGGCTAATTGCCAGTAATATGCAATATGATTGGAGTGAATACTGATGTGTCAATAAGGCCAGGATCATGTTAGAGACCAAGGATGTCCAACTTTGCTCCGGAAGTAGCAGCAGTGTGTGCAGGGTTTCATTCCAGCCCAGCACACCTGATTCAAGGAGTTTTAAGTAATAAAGACTGCACACACGGGTTATCCAGGAACAGTTGGCCACCCTTGTGTTAGTTTTACTACTGTACTACTGTATTGAATACTAAAATTACTACTGTATTTCATAGGTACATTTTATGCTTGAAATTGTGGCAAGCCTTTTATAATTTAACAATGTACCTTATTTGCCTTATTTGTTGTTTCCGTTTTAATATTATTGCCAAAACAAAACATATACAGCTGTTTATTGTTGACCTTTACACACGCATAAGTCGATGATGTAACAACAAGCGTCGCTTGTAGACAGCTCACCAACAAGTCACTCGTATACTCTGCCAAACACAAAATGTACGACTTTGCTGAATACAGTCTGTCAGTATTAAAATTCAATGCTACCTTGTGAAATGTTTTTGTTGTCCTTACTTTTGCCAATTTGAAAGAGAACATGCAGAGAGTTAGCTGCAACTGCCCTCTCAGATATAACATGGTCAATTACTTATAAAATATGTATATTGGGTCCAATCACAATGGAGGCCTATTTTAATTGTATAATAGAGCAAAAATAATAAGTAATTGAAATCCCATTTTGGTTCCCAAAATTGTTATAGTTCCGTACCCCTTCAAACATTCAACCTCCAGCTGCGTACCCCCTCTAGAACCAGGGTCAGCACACTCTCAAATGTTTTTTTTTTTTCCATCATTGTAAGCCTGCCACACACACACTATACGATACATTTATTAAACATAAGAATGAGTGTCAGTTTTTGTCACAACCCGGCTCATGGGAAATGACAAAGAGCTCTCTTATAGGAATAGGGCACAAATAATAATATAATAATAATCATTTTGCTCTTTATTTAACATTCTTACATATAAAACCTTATTTGTTAATCGAAAATTGTGAATAACTCACCCCAGGTTTAAGAGAAGGGTGTGCTTGAAAGGATGCACATACCTCTGCAATGTTGGGTTGTATTGAACAGAGTCTCAGTCTTACATCATTTTCCACACACAGTCTGCCTGTATTTAGATTTCATGCTAGTGAGGGCCGAGAATCCACTCTCACATAGGTGCGTGGCTGCAAAGGGCATCAGTGTCTTAATAGCACGATTTGCCAAGGCAGGATACTCTGAGCGCAGCCCAATCCAGAAATCTGGCATTGGCTTCTGATTAAATTAAATTTTCACAGAACCGCTTGTTGCAATTTCGATGAGGCTCTCATGATTCAGATATCGGTAAGTGGACAGGAGGCCGGGCATGAAAAGGATAACGAATCCAGTTGTTTGTGTCGTCCGTTTTGGGACAAACCTGCGTAATTGCGCACCCAGCTCACTCAGGTGCTTCGCTATATCACATTTGACATTGTCCGTAAGCTTGAGTTCATTTGCACACAAAAAAATCATACAATGATGGAAAGACCGTCAGTGTGTTGTCCTGCAGACAGAGAAGAGCTCCAACTTCTTAATCATAGCCTCAATTTTGTCCCTCACATTGAATATAGTTGCGGAGTCCCTGTAATTGTCACGTTCGTTATAAGGATCGGACCAACGCGCAGCGTGGTATACGTACATTCTTATATATTAAAAGAATGAACACTGAACAAAATAACAAAACGAACCGTTTTATTTATTTATTTTATTTCACCTTTATTTAACCAGGTAGGCAAGTTGAGAACAAGTTCTCATTTACAATTGCGACCTGGCCAAGATAAAGCAAAGCAGTTCGACAGATACAACGACACAGAGTTACACATGAAGTAAAACAAACATACAGTCAATAATACAGTATAAACAAGTCTATATATGATGTGAGCAAATGAGGTGAGATAAGGGAGGTAAAGGCAAAAGAAGGCCATGGTGGCAAAGTAAATACAATATAGCAAGTAAAACACTGGAATGGTAGATTTGCAGTGGAAGAATGTGCAAAGTAGAAATAAAAATAATGGGGTGCAAAGGAGCAAAATTAATTAATTAATTAAATACAGTAGGGAAAGAGGTAGTTGTTTGGGCTAAATTATAGGTGGGCAATGTACAGGTGCATTAATCTGTGAGCTGCTCTGACAGTTGGTGCTTAAAGCTAGTGAGGGAGATAAGTGTTTCCAGTTTCAGAGATTTTTGTAGTTCGTTCCAGTCATTGGCAGCAGAGAACTGGAAGGAGAGGCGGCCAAAGAAAGAATTGGTTTTGGGGGTGACTAGAGAGATATACCTGCTGGAGCGTGTGCTACAGGTGGGAGATGCTATGGTGACCAGCGAGCTGAGATAAGGGGGGACTTTACCTAGCAGGGTCTTGTAGATGACATGGAGCCAGTGGGTTTGGCGACGAGTATGAAGCGAGGGCCAGCCAACGAGAGTGTACAGGTCGCAATGGTGAGTAGTATATGGGGCTTTGGTGACAAAACGGATTGCACTGTGATAGACTGCATCCAATTTGTTGAGTAGGATATTGGAGGCTATTTTGTAAATGACATCGCCAAAGTCGAGGATTGGTAGGATGGTCAGTTTTACAAGGGTATGTTTGGCAGCATGAGTGAAGGATGCTTTGTTGCAAAATAGGAAGCCAATTCTAGATTTAACTTTGGATTGGAGATGTTTGATATGGGTCTGGAAGGAGAGTTTACAGTCTAACCAGACACCTAAGTATTTGTAGTTGTCCACGTATTCTAAGTCAGAGCCGTCCAGAGTAGTGATGTTGGACAGGCGGGCAGGTGCAGGTAGCGATCGGTTGAAGAGCATGCATTTAGTTTTACTTTTATTTAAGAGCAATTGGAGGCCACGGAAGGAGAGTTGTATGGCATTGAAGCTTGCCTGGAGGGTTCTTAACACAGTGTCCAAAAAAGGGCCAGAAGTATACAGAATGGTGTCGTCTGCGTAGAGGTGGATCAGAGACTCACAAGCAGCAAGAGCGACCTCATTGATGTATACAGAGAAGAGAGTCGGTCCAAGAATTGAACCCTGTGGCACCCCCATAGAGACTGCCAGAGGTCCGGACAGCAGACCCTCCGATTTGACACACTGAACTCTATCAGAGAAGTAGTTGGTGAACCAGGCGACGCAATCATTTGAGAAGCCAAGGCTGTCGAGTCTGCCGATGAGGATGTGGTGATTGACAGAGTCGAAAGCCTTGGCCAGATCAATGAATACCGCTGCACAGTAATGTTTCTTATCGATGGCGGTTAAGATATCGTTTAGGACCTTGAGCGTGGCTGAGGTGCACCCATGACCAGCTCTGAAACCAGATTGCATAGCAGAGAAGGTATGGTGAGATTCGAAATGGTCGGTAATCTGTTTGTTGACTTGGCTTTCGAAGACCTTAGAAAGGCATGGTAGGATAGATATAGGTCTGTAGCAGTTTGGGAAAAGAGTGTCCCCCCCTTTGAAGAGGGGGATGACCGCAGCTGCTTTCCAATCTTTGGGAATCTCAGATGACACGAAAGAGAGGTTGAACAGGCTAGTAATAGGGGTGGCAACAATTTCGGCAGATAATTTTAGAAAGAAAGGGTCCAGATTGTCTAGCCCGGCTGATTTGTAGGGGTCCAGATTTTGCAGCTCTTTCAGAACATCAGCAGAACGGATTTGGGAGAAGGAAAAATGGGGAAGGCTTGGGCGAGTTGCTGTGGGGGGTGCAGTGCTGTTGACCGGGGTAGGAGTAGCCAGGTGGAAAGCATGGCCAGCCGTAGAAAAATGCTTATTGAAATTCTCAATTATGGTGGATTTATCAGTGGTGACAGCGTTTCCTATCTTCAGTGCAGTGGGCAGCTGGGAGGAGGTGTTCTTATTCTCCATGGACTTTACAGTGTCCCAGAACTTTTTTGAGTTAGTGTTGCAGGAAGCAAATTTCTGCTTGAAAAAGCTAGCCTTGGCTTTTCTAACTGCCTGTGTATAATGGTTTCTAGCTTCCCTGAACAGCTGCATATCACGGGGGCTGTTCGATGCTAATGCAGAATGCCATAGGATGTTTTTGTGTTGGTTAAGGGCAGTCAGGTCTGGGGAGAACCAAGGGCTATATCTGTTCCTGGTTCTAAATTTCTTGAATGGGGCATGTTTATTTAAAATGGTTAGGAAGGCATTTAAAAAAAAAAATATCCAGGCATCCTCTACTGACGGGATGAGAACAATATCCTTCCAGGATACCCCGGCCAGGTCGATTAGAAAGGCCTGCTCGCTGAAGTGTTTCAGGGAGCGTTTGACAGTGATGAGTGGAGGTTGTTTGACCGCTGACCCATTACGGATGCAGGCAATGAGGCAGTGATCGCTGAGATCTTGGTTGAAGACAGCAGAGGTGTATTTAGAGGGCAAGTTGGTTAGGATGATATCTATGAGGGTGCCCGTGTTTAAGGCTTTGGGGAGGTACCTGGTAGGTTCATTGATAATTTGTGTGAGATTGAGGGCATCAAGTTTAGATTGTAGGATGGCTGGGGTGTTAAGCATGTTCCAGTTTAGATTGCCTAGCAGCACAAGCTCTGAAGATAGATGGGGGGCAATCAGTTCACATATGGTGTCCAGAGCACAGCTGGGGGCAGAGGGTGGTCTATAGCAGGCGGCAACGGTGAGAGACTTGTTTTTAGAGAGGTGGATTTTTAAAAGTAGAAGTTCAAATTGTTTGGATACTCTGCAGGCTATCTTTGCAGTAGATTGCAACACCGCCCCCTTTGGCAGTTCTATCTTGTCTGAAAATGTTGTAGTTTGGGATTAAAATTTCAGAATTTTTGGTGGTCTTCCTAAACCAGGATTCAGACACAGCTAGAACATCCGGGTTGGCAGAGTGTGCTAAAGCAGTGAATAGAACAAACTTAGGGAGGAGGCTTCTAATATTAACATGCATGAAACCAAGGCTATTACGGTTACAGAAGTCGTCAAAAGAGAGCGCCTGGGGAATAGGAGTGGAGCTAGGCACTGCAGGGCCTGGATTCACCTCTACATTGCCAGAGGAACAGAGGAGGAGTAGAATAAGGGTACGGCTAAAAGCAATAAGAATTGGTCGTCTAGAACGTCTGGAACAGAGAGTAAAAGGAGGTTTCTGGGGGCGATAAAATAGCATCAAGGTATAATGTACAGACAAAGGTATGGTAGGATGTGAATACAGTGGAGGTAAACCTAGGTATTGAGTGATGAAGAGAGAGATATTGTCTCTAGAAACATCATTGAAACCAGGAGATGTCATTGCATGTGTGGGTGGTGGAACTAATAGGTTGGATAAGGTTTAGTGAGCAGGACTAGAGGCTCTACAGTGAAATAAGCCAATAAACACTAACCAGAACAGCAATGGACAAGGCATATTGACATTAAGGAGAGGCATGCTTAGTCGAGTGATCAAAAGGGTCCAGTGAGTAGAGAGGTTGGTTGGGGGTCACGGCGATTTAGACAGCTTGCCAGGCCATCGGTAGCAAGCTAGCATAGGATGGAGGTCTGTTATTAGCCACCTCTTGCGTTCCGTCAGTAGATTAGTGGGGTTCCGTGTGGTAGAGGGGATTAATCCAAATCACACAACAACAACAAAAAACAATAGATATAGTTATAGAGGCCCAAGAAGAAAGAAAATAATAAAATAATAATATAAATAAATAAATAAATTCTCCGATTGTCTATTCAGATAGCAGCCGATAAGACAGCTAACAGTTAGCGGGCCGCAGATGGGCGTTCAGGTAACGTTGCGACGGAGGAGCCAGCCGGATAACTCCTTCGGTAGATAACATCGGCAGTCCAGTTGTGAAGGCCCGGTGGGGCTCCGCGTAGGCAGTAAAACGGGTCCGGATAGGTGATTGTAGCCCAGGAGTGATTGATGGAACTCTTCAGCTGGCTAGCTCCGGAATAATTGATGTTTGCTCCGGAATCGACGAAAGCCGATAGTCACACGGATAGCAGCTAGCTAGCTGTGAGATCCAGGTATGATGTCCAGAGTTAGCGGTTGAAATCAAGGGACATGGAGAGAAAAATCGGTCCGGTATGTTCCGTTCCGAGCCACGCTGCGCCGTACAAAACTGGCGATAGATTTTCGAGCTAAAGGATAGCTGATGACCACAAACCGTGGTTAGCTGAATACTAACGATTAGCCAGTAAAGAAGCTGATTAGCTTTTGGATTAGCTTCTGGCTAGCTTCTGGCTAGCTTCTGGCTAGTTTCTGGCTAGCTTCTTGGAGGATTACAGATTAGAGGTAAATAATACTTTTTTTTATAAATATAAATTGGTGAGGCGGGTTGCAGGAGAGTGTTTTGAAGATGAGTTTTTGGAAAATTTTAAAAATATATATAAAAAGGTATGTGAAAAAAGTTGTAAATATATATATATACGGGACACGACAAGATGAGGACAAAAGACGTCTGAACTGCTATGCCATCTTGGAACGTCGAAGTCGAACCGTGAAGCTATACAAACGATTGCTGACAGGCAACTACACATAGACAAGATCCCACAACAGAAAGTGGGAAACAGGGTTGCCTAAATATGATCCCCAATCAGAGACAACGATAAACAGCTGTCTCTGATTGGGAACCATATCAGGCCAACATAGAAATACAAACTCCTAGACCTACAACAACCCTAGACATACAAAACCCTAGACATACAAAACCCTAGACATACAACACTAGAGTACTCACCCTAGTCACACCCTGACCTAACCAAAATATATAGAAAACAGACATATCTAAGTTCAGGGCGTGACAGTAATCCTAGATTCAGATCATTCTGGCGAGAAAATACATCACCCAGATAGGCCAGTCGTGTGAGAAACACGTCATCATGCAAGTGGTCAGACAAGTGAAAATTACAGCCAGTAAAGAAAACTCATCTCTCAATTTTTTTTTTGAGTAGTAGAAAGTGGTAGAAAGTGGCTTTAGCAGCGGATACAAAGGAAGAGAAGGTAGAGAGGAGGGAGTGAAAGGATGATAGGTGTCACGCCTTGGCCATAGAGAGGCTTTTTATTCTCTATTTTGGTTAGGCCAGGGTGTGACTAGGGTGGGCGTTCTATGTTCTTTTTTCTATGTTTTTGTATTTCTTTGTTTTTGCCAGGTATGGTTCTCAATCAAGGACAGCTGTCTGTCATTGTCTCTGATTGAGAACCATACTTAGGCAGCCTATTTTCCCACTATGGGTTGTGGGTAGTTGTTTTCTGTTTTTGTATTCTGTACCAGACAGAACTGTTTCGTTCATTCTCTTTTGTTGTTTTTTCATACAGTGTTCAATTCATAAATAAAGATGAACATGTACCACGCTGCACCTTGGTCCTCACCTTCTTCCACCAACGGCCGTTACAGAACTACCCACCACCAAAAAAGGACCAAGCAGCGTGGTAACAAGGAGCAGAGGGTTCTGGACTCCTGGACTTGGGAGGAGATACTAGACGGTAAGGGACCCTGGAGTCAGGCTGGGGAATATCGCTGCCCCAAAGAAGAACTTTTTTTCTTCTTTTTTCTACTGTGTTATTGACTTGTTTATTGTTTACTCCATGTGTAACTCTGTGTTGTTGTCTGTTCACACTGCTATGCTTTATCTTGACCAGGTTGCAGTTGTAAATGAGAACTTGTTCTCAACTAGCCTACCTGGTTAAATAAAGGTGAAATAAAAAATAAAAAAAATAAGTAGGAAGCACTTTATTGCAGTTATTTTGACCAAAGGCTGTGTAACCAAATATTAAGTCTAGGGTGTCAATAATTTTGTCAATGACATTTCTGTTTATGTTCTGATTTAAATGGATATATTAAGTTCTGAATCAAAAACAAAGGTTATGTAATATTAACAGTGAAATAAAGAATTGTGGAGACCAAATACTTTGTTCAATTTTAAGTTATTTTTAGGGAAAATGTTGAGTTACTTGAAAAAGTACAAGCGTGACAATATTTTGTGCCTACGACTGTATAATATTTATTTGAAACAACTGGATTTTTTTTTACAGTGCACCAGTACGCTCAGAGAAAAAGTGTACCAAAGGAAATGTAAAATTTATGTTCTGGACATGAATGGGTTACATCAGCCTATGAGATTTTATCTTACCAAATTTGATACCTTTGTATCAGATTATTTCCTCTGAGAAATATGGTCATGAATAAAGTTAAATGGCCTATAATAACCAATGTGAGCATTTTATATGACTCTGTATGTAAATCCAAGACACTCCATTTAGTATGATATGTTACATTTTGTATGGTATGTATTCATTTTTGGATATCTATCATCCATTTTGTATGATATGTTACAAATTGCAATTCATACAGTATGTTACAAATTCCAATATGTTGTGGCTAATGTTAGCTAGCTCTAGGGGTTAAGGTTAGGAGTTAGGTTAAATGTTTTTTTTAAAGGTTAGGGGAAGGGTTAGCTAACATGCTAAGTTGCCAAGTAGGTAAAAAGTTGTAAGTAGTTGCAAAGTTGCTAATTAGCTAAAATGATAAAGTTGTCCATGTTGAGATTCGAACCCGACAAACCGCCCTCCTTTCGTTTTTACCTTAAGTAACCTATCTTAATCATACCAAACATATCATACTAATTTGAGTGTCCTGGATTTGAGTTTACTATGTTAAGTCTAGTCTATGAGACCAGTCTGCAACAACTGATCATGTCATTGTGGACTTTGGGGAGCAATGCCTACAAACGCACTCCAAAAGCTCAAATTCACTTTTCACCGTGTATGTAGCCTTATAGCCTAATATAAATATTTGATCTAATAAAATGTCTTCTCAACTGTTACATTATATATCCCCCTAAACATGTGAGGCCTCTTTCACACTCAGGCCAATTTAATTCGTGCTTAAGGCTATATGATGTCACTTCTTGCGCACTAAAACTCAAAAGTCAGCTATTTTGTTTATTTGTGTTAACATAATAGGATTTTCATAAACAATAGTTGTGAGAGTTATCAAACGCCCTTATTGAACCTTGTTCAGTCAGCGATGAATTACGGTTTGAGATGCGCAGGTGAACGTGGCCGGTCCCTGTTCTTGTCTCGCATGAGCCGTGATCTCCAACCGACCTCTGTCTCCCTCCCGCACGATGTCCTCATATGTTGGCAGATACCTCACTTCATCATAGGCGGGCAGAGAGACAGGGGGAGCTAGGTCAGTAGCAAGGCTATGCGATGTGTAGCTCTCCAGAAGAGAGTCCTGAGATACCGTTATGAGTCCGTTGACGAGCGGGTGCGGCACTTGGCTGTCAAGCAGTTGCCTGGGTCTCGGGCAGATAGTCCGCTGGATGAAGTAGCCCAGGACAAAGAGAAGGAGCAAAATAAGGACCCCAGTGAGATTCCGCGTAACCATGGCGATGTTGTAGTAGGTGGTGTGAACCGTGTGCCTGCAACAGCCGCCAGCTACACTGGCGTTACCGTGCGCGCAACATATCTGATCATCTCTGCAAAGGGTCTCTCCACAGTTTCGAAGCGCTTGTCCAATAGTTACAACAGAGATGGAGAAAAGGTCAAGCTCTGCGTCTGACATCTGAAGTAAAGACACATTCCTTAAAGAAAATGCTGGATGTCAGCTATTTTGATTGTCAACATTCCAAGTTGGTTGGTAATGACGTAGGCTAGCCCGGGGCTCTTGACGCGCGTTTGGCTGAGGCACTATTAGTGAAATTAGGTCAGAGCCATGGATTGATGTCACTTGGTGAGCCATAGCATCTGAACATTATGCGGTGTTGAGAAATCTGTAGTGTGGTATTTTCCTCCAGATTGGCTCTCTGGACGTGATTTCATAGCCAAATCAGCTCGGTGAGCCTGCTGTCACCCAATTGCATGTCTGTCTAATAAAAAATGTATGACCTCCATCACTAAAGTAACTATTAGACAGGTGATTCAAAACTGTGCAGAGACCCTTTGCAGAGATGATCAGATATGCGGGCATATATCTATTTGTTTACTGCCCTTGATTCATAGCAAATCAGGTTTTTCAAGATAGATAGACTGTTAGCTAGCTAGCTTGGTAGCATATCTATTTTGATTTGAAAACACCAGACTATTTTTCTTTTTCTATGGTCTCCTGACACAATGAGGACTACAATGCACAACCTGGTCTCAGAGCATTTCATATTACTCTGTACGTAAATACCAAATGTTATAAATTACAATTCGTATGATATGATACGAATTTGCAAACTTCCCATATGTTGTGAATTTGCAAAACGTATAATATGTTATGAATTCTAGCTAGGGGCCTAACGTTAGCTTGCTGTTAAACTTTAACTTGGGTTAGGGTTAAGTTTAGTAGTTAGGTTAAAAGGTTAAGGTTAGGAGAAGGAAGCTAAAAGGGTTAAGGTTAGGATTAGGACAAGGGTTAGCTAACATGTTAAGTAGTTGCAAAGTAGCTAAAAAGCATGGCGAGTTGGCAGTTATGAGCAGGCTGTCATTATTAGTCTATCCTGAGTGAACGGAGAGCTCAAAAACGAATTTAACCAGAGAGTCAACAGCTATATAGAAGTCGCGGTCAGACTGCGGGGAGGGCGTGGTGCCAGTAAGACGCCTTCAACGGAGAGCGAACTATGCCGCCTGCCTTTAATTAAGTAACCTGCTCATCTCCCTCCGTTTACCACATCGTCCCTTTGCTCAAGCCATGTGGTTCCCTCTTGACTGTTGCCCCATCTGTTGGAAACGGAACACGTTCGACTCTGGCTGAAAGTCGTAGTCCAGACCTCTATCATTGTAGTTTATTTTTATTCCTGTTTGTTTAGCTTTTTCAAGCGCTTTGATATTTTTTCTGTATTGAAAAGTGCTAAAGTGGTACGGATTATTATTATTATTATTGTTGTTATGAAATTAGCAATTATCTGCCTGCTATGAAATCATTAGAGAGCACACAATGGCCAATTGTTTGAGGGTTGTCATTTGATACATGTCGTCTAAACTCAACATCAGTCATGTTAAAGTAAACCTAGAAATCGATAGGCTACAGTTGGCGCTGGGTCTTGTAACAAAGCAGAAACTTTCGACTTGAGTAATATCTCTGGTGCGAGGTTCTATCGGCCTATCCCAAGTACGACCTGGGAGCGTGAGGAGCTCTCCATGATCCCGAAACCCGATTTGGGCGTACGGAGACCTTTCCATGGTCCTGAACCAGTCACACAGAAAAGTTGTGTTGTTTTTACTTTCTCATTCTTGACAATAACCTATACTTGTTTAGCGCAAAAATTTCCAGGTTAATCACTGGCATGCAATGTTCCAGGGTGAGTAGAAACAGAACACAAATGGGAAGCAATGCTGCATCTCCATTTGCATGACAAGGGAATACATTGTTTAAAAACTTCTTATGGCCGGGGGGCATTATTGAGTAGCTTGGATGAATAAATTGCCCAAAGTAAACGGCCTGCTCCTCAGTCTCAGTTGCTAATATATGCATATTATTAGTAGTATTTGATAGAAAACACTCTAAAGTTTCTAAAACTGTTTGAATAATGACTGTGAGTATAACAGAACTCATATGGCAGGCAAAATCCTGAGGAGAAATCAAAACAGGAAGTGAGAAATCTAAGCTTGGTATGTATTCACCACAGTTTCCAATGAAATCCCCTTGAGATATTAATGATGTTGCACTTCCTAAGGGTGCACTAGATGTCGACCATCTATAGAAATTTGAATGAGACTTCTACTGTGTTGTGGGACTGAATGAGAGCAGAATCTATCAGGTGACTGGCAGTCAGCCGTTTTCTGATCACGCACATCTTTCATGGTATCCACTTGTGTTCCATTGCTCATCAAGACACAAAGGAATACTCCGGTTGGAACTTTATTGAAGCTAAATGTTAAACATCCTAACGATTGATTCTGTACTTAGTTTGAAATGTTTCTTCGACCTATAATATAACTTTTTGAAGTTTTTGTCCGACGTAACGCTGACCAGAATGAGCGTAAATAACGGACATAATCGAACAAAACAAACATTTATTGTGGACCTGGGATTCCTGGAGTGCTTTCTGGTGTAGATCATCAAAGGTAAGGGAATATTTATGATGTAATTTCTTGTTTATGTTGACACGAACATTTCGGCTATTGTGACTTATTCTTCTGAGCGCCGTCTCAGATTATTGCATGGTTTGCTTATTCCGTAAAGCTTTCTTGAAATCAGATACAGCGGTTGCATTAAGGAGAGGTATATCTATAATTCCATGTGTATAACTTGTATTATCATCTACATTTATGATGAGTATTTCTGTTGAATGATGTGGCTATGCAAAATCACTGGATGTTTTTGGAACTAGTGAATGTAACGCGCCAATGTAAACTCGTATTTTGATAGATATGAACTTTATCAAACAAAACATACATGTATTGTGTAACATGAAGTCCTATGAGTGTCATCAGATGAAGATCATCAAAGGTTAGTGATGCATTTTATCTCTATTTGTGCTTTTTAAAACTCCTCTCTTTGGCTGGAAAGAAAATGGCTGTGTTTTTCTGTGGCTTGATGGTGACCTAACATAATTGTTTTTGGTGCTTTCGCTGTAAAGCCTATTTGAAATTAGACACTGTGGTGGGATTAACAACAAGATTACCATAAAAACGGTATAAGATATATATTTGAGGAATTTTAATTATGAGATTTCTGTTGTTTTGAATTTGGCGCACTGCACTTTCACTGGCTGATGTCATATCATCCCATTGAGGGGAATTTTGCAGTTCAAACAAAGCGGCCACCCTACCACATTTTTGGGTAAACAGTTTAGGGATGGGGCTGGAGAAATGTAACCACTCCCATATTCATAGACGTGGCTATTTTATGGAATGGTCTGCATATCCATGTGAGAGACGCAGACTCGGTCTCAACCTTTAAGTCTTTATTGAAGACTCATCTCTTCAGTAGGTCCTATGATTGAGTGTAGTCTGGCCCAGGAGTGTGAAGCTGAACGGAAAGGCACTGGATCAACGAACCGCCCTTGCTGTCTTTGCCGGGCCGGTTCCCCTCTCTCCACTGGGAATCTCTACCTCTAACCCTATTACAGGGGCTGAGTCACTGGCTTACTGGTGCTCTTCCATTCCGTCCCTAGGAGGGGTGCGTCACTTGAGTGGGTTGAGTCACTGACGTGATCTTCCTGTCCGGGTTGGAGCCCCCCCTTGGGTTGTGCCGTGGTGGAGATCTTCGTGGGCTACACTCGGCCTTGTCTCAGGATGGTAAGTTGGTGGTTGAAGATATCCCTCTGGTTGGTGTGTGGGCTATGCTTTGGCAAAGTGGGTGGGGTTATATCGTGCCTGTTTGGCCCTGTCCAGGGGTATTGTCGGACAGGGCCACAGTGTCTCCCGACCCCTCCTGTCTCAGCCTCCAGTATTTATGCTGCAGTAGTTTATGTGTCGGCTGGCTAGGGTCAGTCTGTTATATCTGGAGTATTTCTCCTTTCTTATCCGGTGTCCTGTAAGTATGCTCTCTCTAATTCTCTTTTCTTTCTTTCTTTCTTTCTTTCTTTGTTTCTTTCTTTCTTTCTTTCTTTCTTTCTGTCTTTCTTAGGACCTGAGCCCTAGGACCATGCCTCAGGAATACCTGGACTGATGACTCCTTGCTGTACCCAGTCCACCTGGTTGTGCTGCTGCACCAGTTTCAACTGTTCTGCCTGAGGCTATGGAACCCTGACCTGTTCAACGGACGTGCTAACTGTCCCAGACCTGCTGTTTTCAACTCTCTAGAGACAGCAGGAGCGGTAGAGTTACTCTGAATGATCGGCTATGAAAAGCCAACTGACATTTACTCCTGAGGTGCTGACCTGTTGCACCCTCGACAACCACTGTGATTATTATTATTTGACCCTGCTGGTCATCTATGAACATTTGAACATCTTGGCCATGTTCTGTTATAATCTCCACCCGGCACAGCCAGAAGAGGACTGGCCACTTCTCATAGCCTGGTTCCTCTCTAGGTTTTTTCCTAGGTTCTGGCCTTTCTAGGGAGTTTTTCCCAGACACTGTGCTCCTACACCTGCATTGCTTGCTCTTTGGGGTTTTAGGCTGGGTTTCTTTACAGCACTTTGTGACATCAGCTGATGTAAGAAGGGCTTTTATTTAAAAAAATGGTTGATTGATTGATGGCTATGGATGTAAGGCTGACCATCCAGGAGATCAGATTGTCAGTTTGTAGCACACACTAGACACTCTGGCCCGAGGAGTAGGGTTGATCCGAGCTTTCTGACCTCACAACGACAGTCAAGCATCCAAACTAACTGGCTAACGTTGGCTCGCTAGCTAGCTACATGTTGTTGAACATGTTGTGTTCTCATTTTGCGTGCACACCGGTCTGTTTCACACCTGTTTGTCTAGCTAATCAGCCTTGCAATATGGGCACCATGCTGGCCAAGACGGGAAGTAGAGGAAACATGTGCACTCAAAGTCAAAACAAAACATTGGCATCCATATTCGATTTGGGGAGGGGGGGGGGGTAGCATCTAATAGCTGGATTTAAAAGTTTGTTGTTCACTGCTTGGTGATGCAAACAGTAATTCTCCAATCGGAACAGTCTGCAGATTATGGATGTGGCTTCTGACGCGCCACACATGCTGCTACTACAGTCATTGGACCACAACTTAACTTGCACGCTGTCAATTTGGGATGCCATTAGACCTTGTCTCATTGATATTGGAATATGGGGAGGTGTGCCCCTTTCTGTCCATGTAGCCATGGAGATGTTTTCTGGACAATATTTCTTCTTTTTTGCATAGCACCCCTTGCAAAAGTTCCATCCATACCCTTTGCTCTCGAGTCGTCTTGAGTATGACTCGGCACTCCTGTATTTGAAGATTTTCTCCCATTCTTCTCTATAGATCGTATCAAGCTCTGTCAGGTTGGATGGGGAACACCTATTTTCAGGTCTCTCCAGATATGTTTGACCGGGTTCAAATCCGGGCTCTGGCTGGGCCACTCAAAGACATTCAGAAATGTATCCCAAAGCCACTCCAGCGTTGTCTTGACTGTGTGCTTAGGGTTGTTGTCCTGTTGGAAGGTGAACCTTCGTCCCATTCTGAGGTCCTGAGCGTTCAAGGATCTCTCTGTACTTTGCTCCGTTCATCTTTCCCTCGATCCTGACCAGTCTCCCAGTCCCTGTCGCTGAAAAACATCCCCACAGCATGATGCTGCCACCAACATGCTTCACCGTAGGGATGGTGTCAGGTTTCCTCCAGATGTGACACTTAGCATTCAGGCCAAAGATTTCAACCTTGGTTTCATCAGACCAGAGAATCTTGTTCTCATGGTCTGAGAGTCCTTTAGATGCCTTTTGGCAAACTCCAAACGGGCTGTCATGTGCCTTTTACTGAGGAGTGGCTTCTGTCTGGCCACTCTACCATAAAGGCCTAATTGGAGGAGTGCTGCAGAGATGGTTGTCTTTCTGGAATGTTCTCCCATCTCCACAGAGGAACTCTGGAGCTCTGTCAGGGTGAACATAGGGTTTTTGGTCACCTCCCTGGCGAAGACCCTTCTCCCCCGATTGTTCCGTTTGGCCGGGCGACCAGCTCTTGGAAGAGTCTTAGTGGCTACCATTTAAGAATGATTGAGGCCACTGTGTTCTTGGGGACCTTCAATGCTGCAGAATTGTTTTGGTATCCTTCCACTTTAAAACAGTTACAGTGTTTACTGGTTTTGATAGGATAAAACTGAGGATGGACTAGTAGTTACTCCACAATACTACCCTCATTGACAGAGTGAAAAGAAAGAAGCCTGTACAGAATACAAATATTCCAAAACATGCATTCAGTTTGCAACAACAAGCTAAAGTAATACTGGAAGAAAATGTGGCAAAGCAATTACATTTTTGTCCTGAATATGAAGTGTTATGTTCAGGCAAATCCATTACAACACATTATTGAGTACCACTCTTAAAGCATAGTGGTGGCTGCATCATGTTATGGGTATGTTTGTAATCGTGAAGGACTAGGGAGTTTTTCAGGATAAAAAATAAATGGAATTGAGCTAAGCATAGGCAAAATCCTAGAGGAAAACATGGTTCAGTCTGCTTTCCACCAGACACTGGGATATGAATTCCACTTTCAGCAAGACAATAACCAAGGCCAAATTTCCTCTAGAGTTACTTAACAAGTAGACAGTGAATGTTCCTGAGTGGCCGAGTTACAGTTTGGACTCCAGTCTGCTTGAAAATCTATGGCAAGACTTGAAAATAGTTGTCTAGCTGATCAACCACCAATTTAACAGAGCTTGAAAGAATTTTGAAAATAATAATGGGCAAATATTGTACCATCCAGGTGTGCAAAGCTTTTACAGACTTACCCAGTTTGACTCACAGCTGTTATCGCTGCCAAACGTGATTCTAACATGTACTGACTCAGAGGTGTGAATACGTATGTGGAATAAGTCAAGGGGTATGAGTACTTTCTGAAGGCACTGTATGTTGTTGTTTATCTACCTTAGTTGAATGCACTGACTGCAAGTCACACAGGATAAGAGCGTCTGCTGAATTGCCAAAATGTTAATAATAAAAACACTTGCAAAGCATGCAGGGTATTATTCTAATGAGCTCCACCCCCAAACAATGCAAAAATGTGGTCAGTGCAGACCAGATCCAAATCTGAACGAATCATAGATATGTAGGCTATGTTTCACAAGTTTGAACATCACAGTACCTTATAGCACAGTTTAGTACAGTAGAACACAGAGGAGTACAGTACAATACGGTACAGTATGTTATGGTACAGAACCGTCAAGTTTTATTCAGCAGAGTATAGTAAATTACAGTACAGTAGAGTAAAGTGCAGTATAGTTTAATTCAGTAGAGTACAGTATTGTTTAATTCAGTAGAGTACAGTACAGTACAGTTTAGTTCAGTAGTGTACATTAGAGTAAAGTAAGGTAGATTACAGTACACTATTCTTTATTTTGCTGTACTCTAGTATGAACTACTGTATTGTACTGTATATTTCTCTACTGTACTCTACTTTTCTGTACTGTACTGTGTACTGTAATGTACTGTGATGTACTGTGCTGTCTAAACTTGTGAAACATAGATGTATATTATTAGTTCAGATCGGGTCCGTACCAGACCAACAATCTAAGTCTGTGCATGTTGAAATCAAGGCCGTTCTGGACACACCAACAAAAAAATGAGGACCAAATAAATGTTTTCAGAAAGGCGTAATTCTAAATTCCAGCACTTTCGGGAAACCGGGCACTAGTTGGCTGTGCGCACTTTTTGACGGATTTGGCCTGACTGGCATCTTGCTAACTATAACCACAGGGATGAACAGACTGATAACAATCATAGAGTATAGTAATTGTCAGCAGGGTAGTAACCCACCACTGAGGTTTTTGCTGAAGCTCCATTTCTGACTTGAATGGGGCCCAGTTATCCAAGTTATCTATCTGGATTTAGCCTATCGTATAGGACTAAATGCATGGAAATGAAATGCATAGAAATAGATTGAATAGAACGATAGTTCCCATTCAAGTCAATGATTCGTCCGTTGTAGTCATTCTATTTTTATGCATTTAATCCTATCCGATAGGTGAAATCCAGATAGAACACTTTGAAAAACCAGGCCCTTAGCTTGCAATCGGAATATCAAGTTTGGTGGCTTCGCAGACCCACTGAAATAAGTAAACAGAATTACAAACATGAAATTAAAATACAAAATCCATGCATGGACCAATCGTTGAGCACAGGTGGGCCTACAATCTACAAATTTGAGGTTCACCAAGGCTTATTCTAAGATCCTTAAAGTTTCTTGAAGAACCTTAACATTCTTGGCACTGGAAAATGCCCCCAAAAGGTTCTTCCAGGTTCTTCCAGGAGGTGGGGTTTACAGAGGACCCTCTTTAGTTCTTGGGGGTTCTTTTAACTGCCCAATGAAAAATGTGGATTTGAGAGGACAGCAGGTGCAGGCACTTAACTGAAAAATGTGCTAGAGCTCCTCAATTTAAGGTAAGGCCTCCCTACACCTCTAATAATTGCACTGCTAAATTATTCTGGCTATGGATATAGCCTACAGAGGACATCAACACGCCAGAGGATATACCCATTGGACTTGGAGCTCTGCTGGGAGTTTACCTCATATTTGCCACTAAAATCATAATAAACACTGACAACTTAAAAATGGTGGTATCATGTTTATGCTGATTAATAATAGGGGGGTTACAAAAATGCCCCCGAAAAGGTTATTTGAGGAACCATAACCGGGGATTCTTTAAAGAACCCTTATAAAGCGTTCCTCGAAGAACTTATGGGGCTTCCCCCACAGTTTCAATTTGAGGAACACTGCAGGGGTGTCAAACTCATTCCACAGAGGGCTGAGTGTCTGCTGGTTTTTGATTTTTTTTCCCTTTCAATTAAGACCTAGACAACCAGATGTGGGGAGTTCCTTCCTAATTAGTGCACTTATTTCATCAATCAAGTACATTGGAGAAGCGAAAAGCCCTCCATGGAATGAGTTTAACACGTGACCTAAAGGATCCTCCTTTTTAGAGTAATAATTAAAAAAGCTACATTATTAATGTTTAGCGTGTCAAAGTAATATTGATAAAACATTAATTAGACAGCAACACACAAACAGTCCATAAGTAAAGCATGGAAAGAAAATGGAGCAAAAAAAACCCACCCTCGATCCAACTAGAACAGGCTTCATCCTCGATCACTGAGGATGAAGCCCAGGTAAAAAGATGTATCAAGCAGTGGAAATGCAGTAGCTTGGAGAGGAGATGCAAAAAAAATAATTGTTGGGCTAGTTTTGCTCTTTTTACAGTACTGTGCACCTGCCACTAGGTGTCAGTGGTAGGCCTACAATTCCATTGAATGACGAGGAGGACTTGTGTTTCTGTGATGGCTTCTGAACTGTACATGGCCAATCATTAGGAATTGTAATAAAACCTCCAAGAAATATACACTGCTTTGTACTCGCCAACACTCTCAACTCCACTTAATAGATTACCAACCGCACCCCTTCACTTATGATGCAGTCCAAACTGCCAGCATTGTCCTCGTACCCATCATCTGCCCCACCTGGACCCAGGTCCTTATTTCTAAGACATCCAACAATGCCCTTAAATGGACATGTCATTCCTCGTCAACATAATCTTTATGAATTCACACCTGTTTGAATTCATTGACGTAAGACATTTATTAGGCTACCCTAAGAATAACTTATTGCCACTTGCCACGTTATCACTTTTCCTCTGTGGCCCCTTGTAGCTAGTAGGCTATTCCAATAACGGGACCAACATAGGCCTAGGGCCTAACATTAGTCCATTTGTGAACTCAAGCCGAATGCAAAAATCTACCATTATTTACAGCAAACAGGTGTCAGCGTTGTTAGCTGCATGCATTCGCACGCTTCTCGAGATTTAACTAAGTCCAGTGTGAGGTGCGTGTGCATCAACTTGGCTGTGCTCAGTCAAAACCTATACCACCCCCAAAATATAGCATAGCAGGCCTAGCAGTAGGGATGTCAAACGTTGAGCCTTCTGCACAGACCCTTTGGAGAGCATTTCATATCATTCTGTATGTAAATCTAAGACACTCTTGTTTAGCATGACCATTTATGTTTCGTATGGTATGTATTCATTTGTGGATGTCCATCATCCATTTCGTATGATATGTTACAAATGACAATTTGTATGATATGTTACTGTCGTGGAAATTATTACACAGGGACACTCAAAGTCAACCTTAAATGAATCATTGTTTATTGTCAGCACACTGGAGAGGTTCCAACAAACTTGATGCATCATAGTGAATGTCTGTCAGGAGCTCTAACGGGGCAGTCCCATTAGTTATCTTATATAATGCAGACAAGTCATATTTTCATGATTTAGCTTCTTCATCATTAATTCGTCATTAACATCTGCTTCATTCATGTGACCGACCAATACTGGGTCATGCATGTGACAGACCAATACCTCACGAGGCTTCATTTCTCTAAGCTGAGACCTTGAAACTGAGATCTTTCATTCTCAAAACAAGGGTCTGAGCGTACTGCCAAATTGCAGATACTGATAGTGATGATTTGCTCAGTCAGTCACTTGCATGAACACAGAAATTGGTGAGTAGAAAAGCCCCAACATAAAATGTTCCATCACATTACAAATTGCAATTCGTACAATATGTTACGAGTTGAAAAAATGTACAATATGTTAGGAATTTGCAAAATGTATGATTTAGAGGTTTAGAATTCCAATTTGTTGTTGCTAATGTTAGCTAGGTTGCTAGTGCTAACGTGGGTTATGGTTAGGGTTAAGGTTAGGAGTTAGGTTAAACGGTTACGTTTAGGGTTAGGGGAATGGTGCTAAAGTGTTAAGGTTAGGGGAATGGTTAGCTAACATGCTAAGTAGTTGCAAAGTAGCTAAAAAGTAGTAAGGAGATGCAAAGTTACCCGTGATGAGTTTCGAACATGCAACCTACTAGATGTTTGCGTTCTACATCCACCCCAACAAACCACCCTCCTTTCATTTTTTCCTGAAGTAAACATCTGTCTTATGTAACCATACCAAATGTAACATATCATACTAATTTGAGTGTCCCAGATTTACTTTTACTATGTTACATCTAGTCTATGAGACAAGGCCGCAAGAGTGCCTGGTTAATTTAATTGTGCTTAGGAGCATTTTTTAACTCTCTCAATGGTTAAAGTAGGAAGAAATAGATGTCATTGTTGTAAAAATGTGTGAGTGTGCTACATTTACTATCATCAAATTAAAATATTGAATTACTTTGACATTTAATATATGGTGAGTAAGATGGCACTGACAGACAGGGCTGCCTCACTTCTAGTTCTTGGGAAACTTTACAGTATTTAGTTTTTTATGTATTATTTCTTGTTAGCCCAGAAAATGTTATGTGTTACATACAGCCGACCAAAAACAACGCTGGTGATGGACAGGTACTCGGAGCAATCTTCTTGTCCGACTTATGAGGCGCGCACAACACCCACCGCTTCCGAGTATATTACTCGCTAATGTTCAGTCCCTGGATAATAAAGTTGACGAACTCAGGGCAAGGGTTTCTTTCCAGAGAGACATCAGGGATTGTAACATACTCTGTTTCGTGGAAACATGGCTCTCTCGCGATATACTGTCGGAGTCAGTCCAGCCATCTGGATTCTTAGTTCATCGCGCCGACAGGAATAAACATTTCTCTCAGGGAAGAAGAAGGGCGGGGATGTATGTTTTATGATTAGCAACTCATGGTGTAATTGTGATAACATACAGGAAATCAAGTCCTTTTGTTCACATGACCTAGAATAGCTCACAATCAAATGCCAGCTGTATTATATCCCAAGATAATTTTCTTTAGTTATAGTCACGGCCATGTATATCCCCTCTCAAGCCGATACCTCAGTGGCCCTTAAGGAACTTCACTGGGCTTTATGCAGAAAGGAAACCATATATCCTGCATTTATTGTAACTAGGGATTTTAGCAAAGCAAATTTGAGGAAAAGGTTGCCTAAATTCTATCAGCATATCAACTGTAGTACTCACGCTGCTAAAACACTTGACCACTCTTGACCAACTTCCGGGATGCATACAAGGTCCTCCTCCGCCCTCGTTTCGGAAAATCTGACCATGACTCCATTTTCCTCCTCCCTTCCTATAGGCAGAAACTCAAACAGGAAGTACCCGTGCTAAGGACTATTCAACGCTGGTCTCACCCATCAGAATCCACACTTCAAGATGTTTTGATCATGCGGACTGGGATATGTTCCGGGTAGCTTCCGATAATAATATTTACGAATACAAAGAGACTGTGACTGAGTTTATCAGGAAGTGTATAGGAGATGTTGTACCCACTGTGACTACTTAAACCTACGCTAACCAGAAACCGTGGATAGATGGCAGCAATCGCAACGCTCGCACACGCGACTTGAGCGGTGAGGTCAGCATGCTAGAACATAGCTGTCATTTTAAGACCACAAGTCTCTGGCCTCACGTGAATTAATGGATTTGAGGGTTAAGCTATCATTCAAATGAAAGCTAACCCCTGTTGAAAATGTTGAAACCTATGTGAGATGGTGATTCATTGACATTATCCAGTCAAAGAGTGTTTCCTTTTCCATATTTGCCGTCTAACAAAATAATTCTCCCTCAGAGATATACTTTGATAAATAGCTACTCCGGGTTGTCATCTATTGTGTCATCTATCGGCAGACACGTAGTATAGCCAAGGTATACCCAAATTCATTGAGATTTGTCTGTTAGAAGAGCGTAAACGGAACATGTAGCCACGGTTATTGTCCCAGGTCCAATGATTTCAATACAATATACAATATTGTGCAGTGTAGATGGTACTAATTTAGCAAAATACAAGTAATCTGAACACAAGTGTGATGTGTGTGTGTGTGTGTGTAGTGATTCACTTTTATGTATTGGTCTTTAAAATATCACAATTTAGGCCTATTTCAACATATTCATTATTAATTTGGACATCTTAAACCAGTGTTTTCCCATTCGGCCATAAATAAACAGGAAGCACCAACAGTAAACATTTAAATGTATGTTTTAGTAATATACTATAAATGGTACTTAACATAATTATTTAACAGGATTCTACTTTATAGGGTAAAAACTACTGAATGAGCCCAAATACATGCTATGATTTATTGATTAAGATTATATGATTGAAATAGTGAAAATACACTGAACAAAAATATAAAGGCAACATGCAACAATTTCAAAGGTTTTACTGAGTTACAGTACTGGGAATACAGATAAGCATCTGTTGGTCACAGATACCTTCACAAAAACTGTCAGTATCTGGTGTGACCACCATTTGCCTCAGGCAGCGCGACATATCTCCTTCGCATAGAGTTGATCAGGCTGTTGATTGTGACCTGTGGAATGTTGTCCCCGCTCCTCTTCAATGGCTGTGCAAAGTTGCTGGATATTGGCGGGAACTGGAACATGCTGTCGTACACGTCAATCCAGAGTATTCGAAACATTCACAATGGGTTACATGTCTGGCGAGTATGCAGGCTATGGAATAACTGGGACATGAGGAATTGTGTACAGATCCTTGTGACATCCTTGTGCATTATCATGCTGAAACATGAGGTGATGGCAGCGGATGAATGGCACAACACTGGACTTCAGGATCTCGTCATGGTATCTCTGTTCATGTTTGCTGCCTGTAGCTTATGCCTGCCCATACCATAACCCCACTGCCACTATGTGGCATTCTATTCACAACGTTGGCATAAGCAAACCGCTCGCCCAGACAACGCCATACACATGGTCTCCGGCTTTGTGTTTGGCCGGGTATGGTTCTCAATCAGGGACAACTGTCTATTGTTGTCTCTGATTGGGAACCATACTTAGGTACCCTTTTTCCCACCTGTGTTTGTGGGAAGTTGACTTTGTGTAGAGCATTTTGCTTTTGAGCTTCACGGTTGGTGTTTATGGGGGAAAAAATGACATAAGTAACATTAGTAACCCCCCCATTTATGGTAAGTAGCTTACCTGATCTGAGTTTGTGACTCCAGTACAAAGTAGAATGATTCAGCAAAGGCTTTCAAACATTTTAGGCCTATCTAACATAGACTTCGAAGGGAAAATTCACATTATTTTCTGAAATATTTGAAAACAGATTACAGAATGTCATCTGGCAATATGGTCATTTTACTTACCTTTTGCGCGCATACTGACACAGTGTGTGTTGTCGTGTTCAACTCCATACCCGGAATAGGCCGCAGATATAAATTTAATATGGAGACGATAACGTAACCTACAATCAAGAAAAATGTGTCTTAAGTGTCTCACCTGTGTGAGCGCCTCGGTGGTGTCCCAAAGAAGTGCCTTTGCAGAAGTGGCACAATTCTCGGTTATCTGGGCGTTGCGTGTCACAACTGGACTGGACATGTTTACGTGCCAGATAGAACAAGTGAGCGCGACCAAGAGCAGCCAATCGGAAAAATCTGACAGGTGCAAGAAGAGGATAGAACAGTCTTAAAACTAACACTTTCTATACAAATACATTTGTCAATAATATGCGCCCTATATTTTTTTCCAGAAGCTTTTGCAATATTCCCATGCAGGATTTTTTAGAAATCCGTTATCCTAACCTATTCTAAGTCAAATAAACAAGCTATTTTATAACAATTTCGCTAGAAGAAAAAGAAAGACTGTAGGTTATGCATAAAGCTTGGTGTTTGGCAGCATGGTATTAACAATGTTTATCCTTGGTTTATCCAAATTATTTTGTGTGTCTTGCTTCACCTCTGTGTTTTTATACCTTCCTGGGCAGGCATTTCCCGGGCACTATAACAATGCTTGCCAATATACATAAAGTAATTCAGGTAACATAATCTCACTATCTGTAATTTTCCTAGATGCCAGAGATATAAAAAAAGGGTCTGTTTTGACAGAGTGGAACTTGAATTAACATTGGCTGGAGTTGAGTTGATTGTATTTGATGTTTTGGTTGTGGCCACTATTACGAACTACAGTAGGTAGTTTCTCACATCCATGATTCAGTTTGGGCTTTCACTATGGCCAAAACTTAATTACATACAGTAAGTGTTTGGAGCCTTGTGGTGCAAGGTGTGGAAGGAGGGGAGAAACGACCTGTTAAGCACAGAAATAACTTGCTGCTGTATTTTCAGGCCTATATTCAGCAAGGCTATGTCATAGCATTAATGCCTAATTTTATTATGTGATTTTTGACATCCATAGAAGAAAACAACTGGTAGGCTTCCGCTACCCTAAGTTTGACCTTATTTTGAGGTTTGTATTTGCATGTTTTATGTGTTTTATTTATTAAGAGGTACATGTAGGCAAATGCAGCCTTCTTTGGTCCCTCAAGCAACCTTCTGTACCATTCATTAATTCATTTAAACTGTTCCTGTCTCATCTGCTGAGTTAGATCTGGTTCATATAGCTACCAAGACTGACCACGACCAGTGAACCAATAACAACACTTAAACGTTTATTTATAATTTTCATCTCTGTACACAAAACGTTGTATGATTTCTGAATGCTGCAGAATACGTTTGAATGAGTTTTAGTACAATCTGATGGAGAAAAAAATGCAAAAGACCTGCTAGAAAATGACATTCTCCAAATGCTGAAGATTGACTAATCATAGTGAACACCGATGACCATCATCTACAACCAGGCAACGAGGCATCCAAGTTTCCTTCCAGCACAGAATTTCTATTTAGTCAGCCGAGACTGACCAGCTATCGCTTTACAAGTGTCAAGATCAGTCAGCTCAGACATCATTAGTTCTTAATCATTGGGATCATTACTTTGTCAATAATATTTTACTGTGGACTAGCATTAGGGTCACAAAGCAGGGAATGAATGACATATTGACGTTTGGGGCGTCCTAAAAATATTGGACTAAACCAATGTTAATATTTGGAACACGGATGTTAAGTAAGATTAGTTATTTAAACCCTGCCACAAAGCACACTAAAAAGACTCTTAGCTTTCACTTCACCTATAGTGCAGACAGAAAATAAGGTCAATGCTATCTGTCTGTAAATATGGCTAAATCAAGGGTCAACCAGTAAATCTTCAGAACATCAGCATGTTAAAGCAGGTGGAATTAAGCAACAACAGCTGTACTACATCCACGTGTGTCTAAATGATTCATACAAGAGCTGTGCAGTTGCCGCACAGTTTATATCCTGGGAAGCCTAGGAGCTCATTCCTTAGCAACGGCACAAACAACTACAGTATGTTGTCAATAGATATGGCTATGCAGTGTGTTGAGTATTCTACAAAGCACACGACTAGCTGAGCAGGGCAACAAACAGAACTCTAGTCATCTTCTGTGATCTGTGACCTCGGATGGGGCCACAGTGTCTCCTGACCCCTCCTGTCTCAGCCTCCAGTATTTATGCTGCAGTAGTTTATGTGTCGGGGGGCTGGGGTCAGTTTGTTATATCTGGAGTACTTCTCCTGTCCTATTCGGTGTCCTGTGTGAATCTAAGTGTGCGTTCTCTAATTCTCTCCTTCTCTCTTTCTTTCTCTCTCTCGGAGGACCTGAGCCCTAGGACCTGAGCTCCAGGACTACCTGACATGATGACTCCTTGCTGTCCCCAGTCCACCTGGCCATGCTGCTGTTCCAGTTTCAACTGACCTGAGCCCTAGGACCATGCCCCAGGACTACCTGACATGATGACTCCTTGCTGTCCCCAGTCCACCTGGCCATGCTGCTGCTCCAGTTTCAACTTCCACCTGACTGTGCTGCTGCTCCAGTTTCAACTGTTCTGCCTTATTATTATTCGACCATGCTGGTCATTTATGAACATTTGAACATCTTGGCCATGTTCTGTTATAATCTCCACCCGGCACAGCCAGAAGAGGACTGGCCACCCCACATAGCCTGGTTCCTCTCTAGGTTTCTTCCTAGGTTTTGGCCTTTCTAGGGAGTTTTTCCTAGCCACCGTGCTTCTACACCTGCATTGCTTGCTGTTTGGGGTTTTAGGCTGGGTTTCTGTACAGCACTTTGAGATATCAGCTGATGTACGAAGGGCTATATAAATACATTTGATTTGATTTGATTTGATTTGATTTGATTTGATCAAGCTGTCATTACGAGACGTGGTTTATGACTGGGGACTGGACTTTTGCCTGACCACGTAAAACTCAGGGCCCTATGTGACTCCCGGGAGGGTGGGGTCCTTTAGTAGTGGACGGTAGCCCTGACGAGCTAAAGCATGTCCAGGCTTGGTCCAGCCTAGTACTAACATACCTGAATCACCTAATCAACTAGGCATCAAAAGATATTGATGAGTTGAATCAGCTGTAAAAGTGCTGGGCTGGAACAAAAGCCTGCATGCCTTATTGGTGTCCAGGATCAGGGTTGTTGACCACTGCTCTGTGGTGGTTGTGGTTGTCATGTGACGTGGTTGATGATGGGGACAGGTGGCCGGGGTTTTATTTGGAGAGGGTTTTCTCTGCCATGTGTCTCTGCTGGCTCTGAGCATGCCTGTGACAAAAAAAGAACAACAAAACAACAGTTACGTTAAAGAATGCATGGGAAAAGTCCTCCTTAGATAAAACATTTTAGAAAGGATGCAATGGTGACCTGTTTTCAGAAGAATGCCTTTTTAAACTGAGACATTTCAGAATGTATTTTTAAACTGATGTTCCATGGCATTTAAAAAATATATATTTTTTAAACTAGGCAAGTCAGTTAAGAACAAATTCTTATTTTCAATGACAGCCTAGGAACAGTGGGTTTAACTGCCTGTTCAGGGGCAGAACATGACAGATTTGTACCTTGTCAGCTTGGGGATTTGAACTTGCAACCTTTCGGTTACTAGTCCAACCCTCTAACTACTAGGCTACCCTGCCGCCCCATTTGACCTCCAGAACAAACAGAGGCCTATTGTTATTTGCGTTAGTGGTGTCGTTGCTCAGGTGTGTGTGTGTATATATATATATATATATATATATATATATATATATATTAATACATGTATTTGTGTGTGTGTGCTTCTGTGGTCATAGTACTGGGTATGAAAGGGGCTCTCCACCTGGTCATGTCCTCTACGTCCACCAGCATGGCATCCTGCTCCACATGAAGCTCATCTCTCATCAGCAACAGCTGCACCAGCTCCTCATTCAGGCCTGCAACGTCATCCCATTTTTGTTGTTGTTTTATCTCAACATCCTCACAGCACCAGAACAGCAGAGTTATGACGGTGGTGATGAAGGCAGATTGTGTCTGTACGTAAGTGTGTTTAGTGTAGCGTGTGTGTGTGTGTGTGTGTGTGTGTGTGTGTGTGTGTGTACTCACTCTGTATTTGTGAGTGCAGATCGTTGGTGATGACCTGGAGCTGGCCCAGGCTCATGTCCCTCATGTCGCCCCTCCTCAGACTCCTCTTCATCAGACCCTCACTGATGTGGGGCAGGTGGGGCAGCTGCACACAGAGAGACCCAGGGATACCGTTAGAACAATGTTAAATAGGAACCGGGGTCGCAGGTCATTAGTCAGCAGAGTCATGTTGATCTAATGTTGAAGAGAGAAATAAGGACACTCTAGATTGCGTATTTGGGGTTAGGGTTATTAGACGCAACCCACTGGGCACACACTGGTTGAATCAACTTTGTTTCAACGTAATTTGTCAACGTATTGTGACGTGGAATCAATGTGGGAAATACATTGGATTTGAAAAAAGTAATCAACCACCACTGTTTTCTTCTCATTTCAACCAGCATTGTTAGGGTAAAACTTCAACTTGATTTAACCTGACTAAGAGGTTGTTACATCAATGTCATTTCCACATAATCATCAGAACTATGTATGTGCTGAAATTGCGTTGAAAATTCTATGTGTAAATGTAAAAAATATTTACCCTATATACTGTATATTGGGGTGGTTGAAATTATGTTGAATTTCATATTTAATTAGACATGTTTTATTTGACCTTGATAGTAAAACAGTATGCTTGAATCAACGTCATTGTTTCAACTTTGTCCTTTCAACCTAAATAAAGAGGTGCAATAAAATGAGACGCCTCAGTTCAATGTTTCCCGCCTGAACAGTGACTCCTACTGGTACATGAGAGGTAATGCACTCCAAAGAGAACAAGTCCACCATCCAGACACCTAGCTCTATGTACGCTGCTTAGCTTTGGAAACAAACTGTGTTGGGGTCAGCTGGGTTATCACTGCAACACATTCAGACATTGATCAGATTCCATACTAATTTGCGTAGACTACCTAATAACATTTAGTAGTTGAAAAGTAATCCCTATAGCTTTTCTTACACAAGCTGTATGTGAAAATACATTCGGAGTGAGATTGGGTTTATGTAGGCTACATTGGCATCTGATTTGCCCAAAGGACACCATTTAATGTGTGCTGTCATTCGTCAATGGTTGATTGGATCTTTGGAAGTTTAGACGTAGTTACCATTATCCCTATATCATTTGGATGCCAAATGATTCATAATAAACCTTACCTTTGGATATTGTGTTGTATATATGGTATTCATAATATAGCCTACAGTATATATACTATCCAAGCAGAAGATAACTTCCCCTTCAAATGTTGATATTTGGTTGCATTCACAATTCAATATCCAGTTAGTCCACAAATGAATGATTGATATGTTGGATTCACATCTGCATCTCAACCCCAAAAAATCAAAGTTAAAAAATAGCACTACACCAAATCTAACTTTAAATTCACATCAAATAAAGTTTGGTTTGATTGAGTCCTATTCTCTGACTTCCATTTTTGGTTGAGTTGGAGAACCAACAGATTAATAACTTGCAGATTAAAGACAATATCCAAAGGTAAAGTTTATTATTAATATCATGAATTTGGAATCCTATTTATAGGGCTAATGGTAACTACTTCTAACTGTCCAAAGTTCCAATCAACCATGGAAGAACGATAGTATACATCTCTACACATTGGAGTGATGGTGTCCTTTGATGGGCAAACCAGATGTCAATGTAGCCAACATAAACCCAACCTCACTCTGAATTTACTTTCGCATACAGCTTGTGCAAGAAAAGTAGAAGTGTTATTTAGGTAGTCTACACACATGAGTATGGAAGCTGATCAATATTTTAATGTGTTGACATGATAGCTCAGCTTAAAAGAACAGGGTACAACATACTGTACAGGTAGCCATCTGGATGTTAGACTTGTTCTCACTGAAGTGAATTACCCCTCTTATACCAGTAGGAGTCACTGTTCAGGCAGGAATCATTGGACTGTGGCTTCACATTTTAGTTCAATATAACTCTTTATTTAGGTTGATGGCGTTGATTCAAACATACCATTTTTACAATCAACATTGAAATAAGGTCAAATAAAATAAATAAAAACTGTGATATAATTTCAACCACCCAGTATACAACACATGACCAAAAGTATGTGGACACTCGTCGAACATCTCATTCCAAAATCATGGGTATTCATTTGGAATTGGTCCCCCTTTGCAGCTATAACAGCCTCCTCTCTTCTGGGAAGGCTTTCCACTAGATGCTGGAACATTGCTGCAGGGGCTTGCTTCCATTCAGCCACACGAGCATTAGTGAGGTTGGGCACTGATGTTGGGCAATTAGGTCTGGCTCGCAGTCGGTGTTCCAATTCATCCCAAAGGTGTTCGATGCGGTTGAGGTCAGGGCTCAGTGCACCCCAGTCAAGTTCTTCCACACCAATCTCAACAAACCATTTCTCGCTTTGTGCACGGGGGCATTGTCATGAGGAAACAGGAAAGGGCCTTCCCCAAACTGTTGCCACAAAGTTGGAAGCACAGAATTGTCTAGAATGTCATTGTATGCTGTAGTGTTAATATTTCCCTTCACTGCAACTAAGGGGCCTAATCCCAAACCATGAAAAACAGCCCCAGACCATTATTCCTCCTTCACCTAACTTTACAGTTGGCACTATGCTTTTAGGCAGGTAGTATTCTCCTGGAATCCGTCAAACTCAGATTAGTCCGTCGGACTGCCAGATGGTGAAGCGTGATTCATCAATCCAGAGAACGCATTTCCACTGCTCCAGAGTCCAATGGCGGCGAGCTTTACACCACTCCAGCCGACGCTTGGCATTGCGTATGATGATCTTAGGCTTGTGTGCGGCTGCTCGGCCATGGGAAACCCATTTCATGAAGCTCCCAACGAACAGTTATTGTGCCGACGTGGCTTCCAGAGGCCATTTGGAACTCAGTAGTGAGTGTCGCAACCGAGGACAGGACAGATTATTTCAGCACTCGGCGGTCCCGTTCTGTGAGCTTGTGTGGCCAACCACTTCGCGGCTGAGCCGTTGTTGCTCCTAGACGTTTCCACTTCATAATAACAGCACTTACAGTTGACCGGGGCAGCTCTAGCAGGGCAGGAATTTGACCAAACTGACTTGTTTGGACTGTGACATCCTATCCAATTCTGTGATCGGGAGTCCCATAGGGCGGCGCACAACTGGCCCAGCGTCATCTGAGTTTGGCCGGGGTAGGCCGTCATTGTAAATAAGAATTAGGTCTTAACTGACGTGCCTCATTAAATAAAAGTTGTTGTTTTTTAAATGTATTGGAAAAAACGAGGGTGCCACGTTAAAAGTCACTGAGCTCTTTAGTAGGGCCATTCTGCTGCCAATGTTTGCTCTATTTTATACACAGCAATGGGTGTGGGTGAAATAGCTTAATCCACTAATTTGAAGGGGTGTCTACATACTTTGTATATATAGTGTATATTCAGTGTAATATATATTTCAACCACCCAATCCTATATTATATATATATATATTGTATAGGAGGAAAAATATGTTTTATTTTTTCTATGTGTAATTGATATAACAAAATGTTAGTTAGGTTAAGTCAATGTATTTACGTTTAAGTTTTTTACCCTAATTTCAATGTTAACAATGCTGGTTGAAATGAGATGAAAACAGTACTGGTAATTACTTTTTATATTTTGCACGTTGATTCCACGTCACAATACGTTGACAAATCACATTGAAACAAAGTTGATTCAACCTGTGTGTGCCAGGTGGGAAATTACTCCATCCTTTCATTTATCCTGATCATAGATCAGTTTCTTTAGACCTGGGTGAGTTAAATGCCCATATCCCCACCATTGCTTGTTTAGGTACTGACACACACATCTACAGTGCAGTAGTACTCCAGTCAGGGGGGTAATTGCTTGGCCTGATCACAATGACTATATAGTTGTATTTACAACTCATTCACTACAATATCTGGGGCGGGGAAAATATAAAAGTTACATGTACAAAAGGTAGCTCCCAATTTCTCAGAAGTACTAAAGCACTTTTGCTTGTTCCAAAAAAGCACCGTCTAATTCCAGTAAATGACTGTGTCTAATGGACGCATTGTCCCACCCTGGCTACCTGTCAGGCCTCTTGCACATACACACAGTCACGCACACATTGCGGATGGAGCAGAACCCAAGCCGGGTGCCATGTCCTACATATCTTTGCTTTACAATCACAGTATGAGTAACCTGCTTAATTGCCTACAGATACAGTAAGTGAAAATGTTCTGAAGTACACGTTTTTCCCCCATCACTCTGGGCCTCAGTTTACACAGGTCACCAAGTCCTCGAATGCCACAGGAACTCGCGACAATCCAACCTTGAAATGGCAGAAGCGGCTGAATTTCACTCTCTGTACCAGGAAATATGACATAGTAGCAGAAGTCTCAGTGTTCTCCTTGTTCAACTGAAAGTTGTATCAGCCCACATGAAAAAATACTGTAATATACTATGGTATAAATACTGTAGTATTACTATATTTATATACTATAGTATTTGCTGTAGTGTTTTGCACAAGATGTTTGTGGACATGACTGTAGTATACTGTAGTGTTTTTGCAGATATTACTGGAGTATACTGTAATATCTACTCTAGTGTTTGTGGGTGGGGTACATGCAAATTCAAATTTCTGTATTATTACTATAGTTAAACTGTAGTGTTTTTGTGGACATTTTTTTGCGCATTAATACTGTAGTATTCCACAGTATACAAAAAAATGATATACTACAAATTATCGAAGGATACTACAGTGTGTAGTATAGTATTCTCCAGTATACTACAAAATGATATAGTCAGTACTACATGATCGAGGGATGCTACAGTATGTAGTATAGTATTCTACAGTATACTACAGTTTACTACAGAATACACTTTTTACACTTTTTACTCAAATACTCAAATCAAAATCAAATCAAAATCAAATCAAATCAAATGTTATTTGTCTAATGTGCTGAATACAACAGGTAAGCATACAGTGAAAGGCTTACTTACAAGCCCTTAACCAACAATGCAGTTTTAAGAAAAGTAAGTGTTAAGTAAAAAATAGACAAGTGTGCGGGGGGGGTACAGGTTAGTCAAGGTAATTGATGTAATATGTGCTTGTAGGTAGAGATAAAGTGACTATGCATAGATAATAAACAGAGAGTAGCAGCAGCATAAAAGAAGGGGGGCAAACTTAATAATGGTGTTGGAGTCGTGCCTGGCCATGCAGTCATGAGTGAACATGGAGTACAGGAGGGGACTGAGCACGCACCCCTGAGGGGCCCCCGTGTTGAGGATCAGCGTGACGGATGTGTTGTTACCTACCCTCACCACCTGGGGGCGGCCCGTCAGGAAGTCCAGGATCCAGTTGCAGAGGGAGGTGTTTAGTCCCAGGGTCCTTAGCTTAGTGATGAGCTTTGAGCTACTTCTAGTAAGTTGAACTCAAAGTCAATGAAAAGTCCTTATTACTTATAATGTTTATGTGGTAATGACATGTTTTTTTTTTTGATAAGTTACACCAACTGATAAGTCACACCAACTCTTTGAAAAATATGGTAACAAATTCACTTTTTTTCCCAGCATGCTCTACTGCAGGTTTATTTTTTGGAATTGTTTTTAATATTGGTGTTTTTGCATGTACATTGAGTGATTGATTAATCTTATGCTACACAAAGGGCCTCAGATCACACAGGTCATTAAGTTCTCAAAGGCCTCAGAAACTCCGACAATCCAACCTTGAATTGGCAGAAGCGGCTGAATTTTACTCTCTGTACCAGGAAACATGACATAGTAGCAGAAGTCTCAGTGTTCTCATTGTTCAGCTGAAAGTTGTATCAGCCCACATGAAAAAATACTGTAATATACTATGGTATAAATACTGTAGTATTACTATATTTTTATACTATATTATTCACCGTAGTGTTTAGCGCAAGATTTTTGTGGTCATGACAGTAGTATACTGGTAGTATACTGGTAGTCTCCTCACACTGTTCCTAAATCTGGCAGTCATCATGAATATTCAAGCCAGCATAATGTGACATGCACATAGAGTTGCAAAATTCAAGTATACTTCCCAGGTTTTCCAGAAATCCCAGTTTCTGGAAATCTTTCAACTAGGATTTTTTTGAAAATCTGGGAATTTTTGGAAAGTTACTGGAATTTTGTAACCCTACTTGCAGGCCTGATGTGGCCTGTGAACCATGAGTTACAGGCACCTGTATCTTGTAAGGCTAGGCCTCAAAATAAGGCCTCATGAGATCATAAAGCGTTTCCTTAAATTGATGACATTCGCCTAGGAATTCACTTGGTGAAGGCCACAGTACTGAAAATGAACAAATCCGAAAAACATGTCTCTGTCACTAACAAATACAGCCATAGGTGGTAACTTTACAATTCCCTCGAAAAGGCAAGGCACACTGGGAAATGATTTAGGAGGGGGTGTTACTACATTATTTCAAGCCGATACAACTCAAATCTGGACCTCATACAGAGTGACTATTGGTTTGAGTAATGATGACTACAAAATCACTTTAAGTAACTGTACTCATATTAAGTGCAACCGTTTTCCTCAAAAGTTGTGAGTAATGACAGCACATTGGGTTTTACAGTGTACTATAATATTCTATAGAAAATTGTGGGATTATTTTCACGCGGGAGTTTCATATTAACACACGTCTGTTTTGGTGCATGTATACGTAATTCAGAATGACTATGTAATCTTGAGACTCAAAAGAACAATTTTCTTCTTCGCCATTAGGGCTTTTCAGCAACTGCTTTTGGCATCAAACTGTAAACGGAAATGTAATGCTATTCATTTTGTACAATTCCCTTGCATCTAAGATGTAACTTGCTCTCGCATCTTGCAGCTGTAATGCATGTCCCCAGAATAATTCTGTGTAAAATGTGTTACTTCGATCACACAATGGCCTTAAAGTCTCCTCGCTCTCCAGCCAAGTCAACTTAGCAGAAATGACGGGTCTACAACACACACACACACACACACACACACACACACACTGACCAGGTCTGCGACGGGCGAGCGACGGTGGAGCTGGATCTGTCTCTCCACCTCTACCTGCATGCGGGCCATGGGGCGAGCCAACGCCAGCGCCACCCTGGCCTCCTCCTGGAGCCGCCGCTGCACCCGCCAGAAGCCACAGTCCTCTAGGGGGTCCGAGTCCTCCTCGCCCGTGTCCCGGTCCGACAGCGACGAACTCTGCTTACTCTAGACAAACACACGTGCACACCAGAGTCATTATACAGAATCCTAGATGGTAATGTATGATCACGCACGTCACCTATACATACATACTTCGAAGTCATCATCCACACAAACTCATCGGTGTGAGAGTATGCTCACACACACACATTCCACAGTCAATATGCTTATTTTTCTCCTGTAAAGTCAGGTTCAAATGTATCGCTTGTGTGAACGAATGTGGAGAACACACACAAACTCACACACACACACATTTACATCTATAGCGTGTACCACGGGTGACAGCGGCGTATCCAGGCTGGTCTCTGTCTTACTGTCCTCGGCATCGCTGTCCTTGTCACTGCTGCTGTCATTCACAAAACACACCTGCAGGTTCACACCACTTGGAGGACTGACGGTGAGCGAGAGAGAAAGAGAGGGAGAGAGGGAGGGATGGGGGAGAGAGAGAGTATGATCAAATTATAACCTTAGAAAAGAGGGAGCGACAGACAGAGAGAGGGAGGAAAGGGGAGAGAGAATGGCTAAATTCCACACTGACCCATATAACCCTATATCCTTAGGCATTTCCTGGAGATAGGAAAGGATTGAGCAGGTATATTCATATTCTCAAGGTGGACCACTGATATATACATTAGGTCGAATGTTCACCATATTGCTTTCACCTTTCCAATCCTTTTAGATCTACACAAAGCCCCTAAGGGTAGTGGCTAGTGGTCAATTTGGAATTGAATTGAGCAAATGTGCAAGGGGGAGGGGGAAAAAATGCCTTCATTTTACTGGATCTTAGATCTGGGGGCCCCAGACTGGGTCTTCATTTCATTCCAGAGAGTTGCTTTCAAAAAATCATGAAAGGTGAACTATTGCTTTTACATCAGCCCAGTCATCTCAAATCCGCACAGGAGAGTGAAAGAGGGCAGAAGGGATCATGTGGGGTGTTTGGGCATTGTGTTGTTTCAATTGCTCACATCATGCCATCACTGTTATAAGTAACAGATCAGGTCAAGGGTTACGAAACCCGGCTCAATAAGGCTCCCTCCTCAATAGATAAAACAAGCAACCACAAAAGGTTCAATGAAACAACCAAACGCACAACATGACATAATAATTGGAGACATTGACAGCACAGGAGGCTGGTGAGGGGACGACGGCTCATAATAATGGCTGGAACGGATTGAATGGAATGGTATCAAACACGTCACTCTATTCCAGCCATTATTATGAGCCTGCCGTCCCCAATTAAGGTGTCACCAGCCATCTGTGGCCACAGCGATGACAGTCTCTTGGCCACAGTGATGACAACGAGTCACGAGTTAACTACTCTCTGTCACCTTCAGTGAGCCAGACTTTTGTGTAATCTTAACAGCTCATACTGAACCTCATTCATTCAAGCTCTAACAAAACATGAAGTGAGGAACCACACCCAACTCCCCAAATGCCTGTTCACATTGGAATTTGTGTTTTTGGGTGTGAGGGCTTAGTGGTTATGTGTGAATGCTCAGTATAATAGTCTGTGACATTTGTGTCATTTGAAGTGACAGTTAATTGTGTGTGTGTGTGTGTGTGTGTGTGCATTAGTGGCTTCACTATGCTATGAGCTGATGAGTATTTCCAAGTCAGTGTGCAAGCACATAATCCGTGCATGTGACGTATATGTGTTGCGTCTGCATGCTTCCCCAATCAGCCATTTTAAGTAAGTGACTCTTGTCTTGCACTGAAGAATGAATGAAGCTCTTGTGTTACTGGCTGAAAGACTGAGAAAACAATGTATCTAGCTTTCCCTCTATCTCTCTCTCTATATACATTTCTCTCCCAGCACTTTCTTCAAATCAAATCAAATCAAATTTTATTTGTCACATACACATGGTTAGCAGATGTTAATGCGAGTGTAGCGAAATGCTTGTGCTTCTAGTTCCGACAATGCAGTAATAACCAACAAGTAATCTAACTAACAATTCCAAAACTACTGTCTTATACACACAAGTGTAAGGGGATAAAGAATATGTACATAAAGATATATGAATGAGTGATGGTAGAGAGCGGCATAGGCAAGATACAGTAGATGGTATCGAGTACAGTATATACATATGAGATGAGTATGTAAACAAAGTGGCATAGTTAAAGTGGCTAGTGATACATGTATTACATAAAGATGCAGTAGATGATATAGAGTACAGTATATACGTATACATATGAGATGAATAATGTAGGGTATGTAAACATTATATTAGGTAGCATTGTTTCAAGTGGCTAGTGATATATTTTACATCATTTCCCATCAATTCCCATTATTAAAGTGGCTGGAGTTGAGTCAGTGTGTGACAGTGGCAGCAGCCACTCAATGTTAGTGGTGGCTGTTTAACAGTCTGATGGCCTTGAGATAGAAGCTGTTTTTCAGTCTCTCGGTCCCAGCTTTGATGCACCTGTACTGACCTCGCCTTCTGGATGATAGCGGGGTGAACAGGCAGTGGCTCGGGTGGTTGTTGTCCTTGATGATCTTTATGGCCTTCCTGTAACATCGGGTGGTGTAGGTGTCCTGGAGGGCAGGTAGTTTGCCCCCGGTGATGCGTTGTGCAGACCTCACTACCCTCTGGAGAGCCTTACGGTTGTGGGCGGAGCAGTTGCCGTACCAGGCGGTGATACAGCCCGCCAGGATGCTCTCGATTGTGCATCTGTAGAAGTTTTTGAGTGCTTTTGGTGACAAGCCGAATTTCTTCAGCCACAATCATCTCCTTAGTTTTCTTGACGTTGAGTGTGAGGTTATTTTCCTGACACCACACTCCGAGGGCCCTCACCTCCTCCCTGTAGGCCGTCTCGTCGTTGTTGGTAATCAAGCCTACCACTGTTGTGTCGTGATGATTGAGTTGGAGGCGTGCGTGGCCACGCAGTCATGGGTGAACAGGGAGTACAGGAGAGGGCTCAGAACGCACCCTTGTGGGGCCCCAGTGTTGAGGATCAGCGGGGTGGAGATGTTGTTGCCTACCCTCACCACCTGGGGGCGGCCCGTCAGGAAGTCCAGTACCCAGTTGCACAGGGCGGGGTCGAGACGCAGGGTCTCGAGCTTGATGATGAGCTTGGAGGGTACTATGGTGTTAAATGCCGAGCTGTAGTCGATGAACAGCATTCTCACATAGGTATTCCTCTTGTCCAGATGGGTTAGGGCAGTGTGCAGTGTGGTTGAGATTGCATCGTCTGTGGACCTATTTGGGCGGTAAGCAAATTGGAGTGGGTCTAGGGTGTCAGGTAGGGTGGAGGTGATATGGTCCTTGACTAGTCTCTCAAAGCACTTCATGATGACGGAAGTGAGTGCTACGGGGCGGTGGTCGTTTAGCTCAGTTACCTTAGCTTTCTTGGGAACAGGAACAATGCTGGCCCTCTTGAAGCATGTGGGAACAGCAGACTGGGATAGGGATTGATTGAATATGTCCGTAAACACACCAGCCAGCTGGTCTGCGCATGCTCTGAGGGCGCGGCTGGGGATGCCGTCTGGGCCTGCAGCCTTGCGAGGGTTAACACGTTTAAATATTTTACTCACCTCGGCTGCAGTGAAGGAGAGGCCGCATGTTTTGGTTGCAGGCCGTGTCCGTGGCACTGTATTGTCCTCAAAGCGGGCAAAAAAATAATATTTTCTCCCCCTTTGGGATTTCCTCTGCTTCAATACCTAAATTACTCATTTCATGGGGCTCCTAAAAGTGAGAGCATCTACTGCTCCCAGACCTGATCCCAAATTTCCCCCTATCCTCTAGGCTCATGTGGAGATTGAAGTGGTTAAGACAGGTATAGATACACTGAGCAAAAATATCAACACAACATGTAAAGTGCTGGTCCCGTGAAATCCCAGAAATGTTCCATATGCACAAAAAGCTTATTTCTTTCAAAGTTGGTGCACAATTTTTACATGCCTGTTAGTGAGCATGTCTCCTTTGCCAAGATAATCCATCCGCCTGAAAGGTGTGGCATATCAAGAAGCTGATTAAACAGCATGATCATTACACAGGTGTACCTTGTGCTGGGGGACATTAAAAGGCCACTCTAAAATATGCGGTTTTATCACACAACACCATGCCACAGATGCCTCAAGTTGAAGGATCGTCTGAGACTAGCCACCCGGACAGCTGATGAAACTGTGGGTTTGCACAAGCAAAGAATTTCTGCACAAACAGTCAGAAACCGTCTCAGGAAAGCTGATCTGCGTGCTCGTCATCCTCACCAGGGTCTTGACCTGACTGCAGTTTGGCGTTGTAACCAACTTCAATGGGCAAATTCTCACCTTTGATGGTCACTGGCATGCTAGAGAAGGGTGCTCCTCATGGATGAATCTCAGTTTCAACTGTACCGGGCAGATGGCAGACAGTGTGTATGGCTTGTATGGTTTGCTGATGTCAACGTTGGGAACGGAGTGCCCGATGTTGGTGGTGGGGTTATGATATGGGCAGACATAAGCTACGGACAATGAACACAATTGCATTTTATCGATGGCAATTTTAATGCACAGAGATACAGAGATACCGTGGACGAGATCCTGAGGTCCAGTGTTGTGCCATTAATCCCCTGCCATCACCTCATGTTTCAGCATGATAATGCACAAGGATGTCACAAGGATCTGTACACAATTCCTGGAAGCTGGAAATGTCCCAGTTCTTCCATGACCTACATACTCACCAGACATGTCACCCATTGAGCATGTTTGGGATTCTCTGGATTGACATGTACGACAGCGTGTTTCCGTTCCCGCCAATATCCAGCATATTCATCCTGCCATTGAAGAGGGGTGGGACAATATTCCACAGGGGGTATGTGACCAACAGATGCATATCTGTATTCCCAGTCATGTGAAATCCATAGATTAGGGCCTAATGGATTCATTTAAAGTGACTGATTTCCTTAAATGTACTGTAACTCAGTAAAATTTAGGAATTTTTGCTTAGTTTATATTTTTGCTTAGTGTAATTTGGTAGTAATTCCACCCAGCCTGTTGGACAGACGTACTATTCACCAATCCCACATGGTTTATATTTGAGTACTCTCTATTCAAGGATGAGTCGCCCCCTAGAAACGCTGATCTAAGCCGGCCTGCGTTTGGCAGAGGGTAAGCTAATCCTGTGACCTGTGACCTGTGACCTGTGCCTAGCTCTCTTCAATTAGAAAGTATGTTAAATACTCACTGCGCTGTACAGCACCACATCCTCTAGTGGTGGAAAGGGTGCTGTACTACTGACTCTCAACATTTGTATAATGATGCTGTTATAACCCACCGGGTGGGAAGGCCGTTCTTGCTGCAGCTGTTGTAGATGACTGGCTCCTCGTCGTCATAGAAACTGCCAAGAGCCAGCTTCTGCCTGATGGACTCTCTGTCATTCCTCTGGGCCTGGTGGAGGTAGAGCCATGTAGAACAGATCAATACTCCAATATAATACCACAACAGTACAACAATAAACCTGAAGTAAAAACCCTGATGATAAAGATGGATTTTCCATGTATTGGCTTCTTTAAGAGGCACAGCAAACTAAGAGGATCGGACGACATTCAAATATTCGGAGCAAGTGAAATAGAACGAGAGGAAAATAAAATATACGACGCACGCTCCTGCTTAAAGCAATAGGAATAGGGGGATGTGGAATTGGAGTATGGTCACACAGGCACACAAGGAGAAGAGGTGCGCGGAGAAATGGGAGACGAAGGGATGGATGGAGCGTGGCAATGGAATCTGAGTTCATGCTCGAGGTGGAATCACTGTTGACTCAATGAGCCGCGAAGAGAAGGGTAAGAGCTATGCACGCCAGGAGGAACACACACACACCCACACCCACACACACACACACAAGTGAATGCATCACACATACACTTATCACACAAATACCATATCATACACATACCGCATACACATCACATATTGCACAATATACCATACACAACCAATAGGATCACACTTGAACGTATAAAAATACTCCATCCATCCCAAACGTTCACCCCACATAGATCAAAGACCATTTCTAGATGGAGAGATGTGCACTCATATGTATTTGTATAAACACGCCACATAAATAGACACACGTCCTCCTATTCACTATTGTATCCTAGTCGTCAACAGTGAGTGGCGGAGCGACAAAGAAACACTCATCGAGGTCGCCATCAATAGCCTTCAGTAGACAGGCTGCCTATTGTGAGGTCATCAATAATGGCCGTCAACACCAGAGAATCAGGAATTTGAGTCACTTGATAGGATCTCTGGGATCAACACACACTCACTGGACATGTCAAAGGACGACAAATCCGTACGGTTTTGACGGGCCTGTAAATGTCCAGTCGCCTCGCATTGATTTCATCTCATCTTTCCTCTCCTCTATTCTATTTCCTGCTTCCCATCTTCCTGTCCTGACTATTCATTCTATTATCCACCCCTCTCTCTATTTCTCAATTTTTTTCCCTGTCCACCCACTACATCCAAAGCGCATTTTGTCCTGGGCAGGTTGTTTATGTCATATAGCTTTTAGGCTGACATGCATATCCTATCTTCTCAAAGACCTGCTCCTGCAACCATAGGGAAAGAGAACCAAAGAAAATGCATCATGCTACAGTAAACGTGATTTTCCTTTCCAGTTTTTCCACACAAATGTCATATTTAGAGTCCATTACTGGGCCCACATCCCTCAGGCCTACTAGTCGTGTGTGCTGTATCTCTCTCTCTCTCTCTCTCTCTCTCTCTCTCTCTCTCTCTCTCTCTCTCTCTCTCTCTCTCTCTCTCTCTCTCTAACTCACACACATTTAAACACAAACCAATTTAGACTATATCCACACTTTCTCCTGCCCACTCGTAAACTGTGCCAACACATGCACTCCCACATAACCGCAACACACAAACACCAACACACATCACAACAAATACATATTCCTCTCAAATCTATTATACATTGCCCATACCACACATAAGCACTCACAAACACAGAAATACAACAACACACGCACAAACACGCACATGAACACGCACATGCACCAACATAGAAACAAACAGAACACAGATGGGCTATGATGTAACGTCATAAATCACAGATGGACACTCCCATTGTAGAGGAAGCAACCAACATTCCACCCACTCTAGTCTCTTCCCACTGGAGACTGTGCCAGGTACTGTCCTACTGAGTAGTTAGACCATTTATACTCACAGCCAGGTACTGTCCTACTGGGTAGTTAGACCATCTATACTCACAGCCAGGTACTGTCCTACTGGGTAGTTAGACCATCTATACTCACAGCCAGGTACTGTCCTACTGGGTAGTTAGACCTCACAGCCAGGTACTGTCCTACGGGTAGTTAGACCATCTATACTCAGCCAGGTATTGTCCTACTGAGTAGTTAGACCACATAGCCCATATGAAACATAAACAGCACACCCTGTATGATGTTTTAGGTATATGCTATGTATCACTGAACTGTAAAAAGCATGGCATAAACCTACTCTTAAACAAATTCTCATGCGATGTGCAATGTGTTCACACCTACCTAGGAGAAACAGCACCTATGCATAAATGCACACCAAAAAAAAACATACAGACTAGAAATGTACACACACACACAGGATGGCACAGCAAAACCTACAGGCTAAAGTATGTAGTCTCAAATACACACACAATCAGGTCAAATATACACACGGACACGGACACGCCCTCACATGATAAATTCACACACGTACACATAACCCACACATTGACCTAACATACCTATATTAACCTAACACATACGGTATTTGAATACATGGTATACATTATACTAGAACCAAACACACACCTGGTAGACACGTTTCTCCTGATGCACCATCCTTCAGCGCATTGTACAGGCAGCAGCGCTACCCTTCCCTACACTGCAGTGAGCCAGACCCAGGAGAACCACTCATGTACCACAGCTAAACGCAGAAGGAGGGAGGAGGGAGGAGAGGAGGAGGGAGGAGAGAAGGAGGGAGGGGGATGGATGAATGGAGGGAGGGAGGGAGGGAGGGAGGGAGGGAGGGAGGGAGGGAGGGAGGGAGGGAGGGAGGGAGGGAGGGAGGGAGGGAGGGAGGGAGGGAGGGAGGGAGGGAGGGAGGGAGGGAGGGAGGGAGGGAGGGAGGGAGGGAGATGGATGAATGGATGGATAGAGGGAGGGAGGGAAGGAAGGAAGGAAGGAAGGAGGAAGAGTCTGCGCAGCTGATGGAAAGACAAGGGCGCTCTCCACTACTCTCCTCCTGGTGACTGTTAGCATAGCTACAGCTTCCCAGACCTATCTGCTCCTCCATCTCTCTCTTTCCCTGTATCCTCCATTTTTTCTCATATCTCTTTCTTCATATTTCTCGTCATATCTCCATCTCCCTGTCTCTCCATTCCACCGTGGGAACAACATGATTGATGGAGCGGGAAAGGGAGAGACGGGATGATGAAGAAATGTGAAGGAAGAAATCAAGGAAAGATTTTGAGATAGATAGAGGATTAGGATGGGAGTGAATGAGAGGTGGAGAGACTAAATGTAACCTGCATTTACCAGATTGAAATGATATTCAGGATATTATGCAAAGAGCAAGACTATTATATAATGTGGAGCATCATCTGTTCCACTGGAGGCAAAACAGTGAAAGGAGAGCTGACCAGGATGTTGACAAGTCTAACATTCAGCAATGGAGACTCCTCAGAGGAGAAAGGGGAGGACCATCCTCCTCAGTGAAAAAAAAGTAAAACATTGAAAAATGTATCGTTTTTAGATAAAACTTTACTAAACATATTCATGTCACCAAATAATTGATTAAACCACACCGTTTTGCAATGAAGGTCTACAGTAGCCTCAACAGCACTCTGTAGGGTAGCACCATGGTGTAGCTGGAGGACAGCTAGCTTCCATCCTCCTCTTGGTTCATTGACTTCGATACAAAACATAGGAGGTTCTTGGTTCTCACCCCCTTCCATAGACTTACACAGTAATTATCACAACTTCCCGGAGGACGTCCTCCAACCTATCATAGCTCTTGCGTTATGAACTGACATATTGTCTACCCAATCAAAGGATCAGATAATTAATCTAGTACTGAAAGCATAAGCTAAAGTTAGCTAGCACTGCAGTGCTCCGTCATTTCTTCAAAAATGAAGGAAAGCAAAAGAGTGTAAGAGAGAGAGTGAGATTTATCCTTTTTTATTCACTTTCAGTTTCACTTACTTAGCTAGCAAATACAGCTGGCTAGTTTAGTTACTCAAACATCCGGCTGAAACAGAGGGATGCTATGTTAGCTAGCTGGCTATGACTATCCAACACAACACTGGAACTCTTCCAAGTCAAGTTAAGCTTTTGGTTTTATTAATTTATTGCCACCTGGGCCCGTCAGTGTAACTGCTTACTGACTATACACTGTAACGTTACTGCATGATTGTATCAGGTTTACTCACACAGTTCTATTAGCTATGTTGACTATGACGTTACTGCTAATATGGTGACAACTATGTAGGCTGTGTGTAGCGGTTATGATATGGTTTGGCTTGGAAAGGGTTTTTCGCCTGGTCACATACAGCTGATGTGTTGAGCATTGAAGTCCACAAACGAAGGGAAAAGGTGAGAGGAGGAGAGTGCATTCTGTTGAACAACACGAAGCAAATGAAATGGGGATAAAAATACCTGAATTTGTCCAAAAGAAACTTGTTTCCTACTGTTGGACTAATAATTGCACCCTACATAAGCTAGATGCAGGCAAGAGTGTGCAAGGCCGTATTGAATGTGTCACTGTTTGTCCATGTGTCACTGTCTGTCATCTCAAATTCTTCTCATGACCCGTGTGCACCTACGTCGTAAACTTTCATTCATAGGCTAAGTTGTAGCAACCCCATGATGGGTATAGGGAAAATTCAAGTCATAGCCTAAAACTATCAACCTTACATTGAACTGTGTGAACGGGATAAGAATGACAGTCATCCAACATGCTGTAATAGAAATAAGGCCATGCTCATAAGGAAATATATATAACTATATGTAGAACATGTATATTTAGTCAAAGTTTATGATGTGTATTGCTGTTATCTGGCGGAGCTATCTATAATTTCTCCGGACATTTTTTACATTGACGCCATGTTCAGAAAATGCTAAACGGAGATTTATGGATATAAATGGCATATTATTGAAAAAAACATAAATGTACTGTGTAACATGTCCTATTACTGTCATCTGATGAAGATTTTCAAAAGGTTAGTGAATGATTTATTTTTTAATCCTGCTTTTATAATTTTATATATTCTGGGACAAAATGGCTGCCTCTTGTCCTTGTTTCGGTGGTGGTCTAATATAAATATGCGGTGTGTTTTCGCCGTAAAACATTTTAAAAATCTGACATGCTGGGTAGATGAACAAGGTGTTTATCTTTCATTTGAGGTATTGGACTTGTTAATGTGTGGAGGTTAAATATTTCTAAGAATATTTTTGCATTGCCTGCGCCACGGTTTGAGTTGAATGGGGGGGGGCGTTCCCTGAGAGGGACGCCTCGCCCTTAACAAGATGATCCTCCCTCAACATGAACGTGACTGACCGCCACTGACATTCACCTAATGCCACGTTTGTGTACATGTTTGTAAATGTGTGTTTTTTTTTGTGTACACTTTGTTTGTTTTCCTCCTGGAGGATTGTTCCTCTCTTTTGACCATCAGTCCAAGTGTGGTGAGTCATGAGACACAGAGAAGGCACTCACACATACACACGCAAATAGGCACACTCACACATACACACGCACTCGGCTCTCAGGGTGCTACTGTGTCACCATGCAGCAGTGGCTCACTGTGGCTGATTAAACTAACTAAAACCTTTTGAGTCATCCTCCATCACTTCCCTTAATGTATTATACTGTGGCTATAAAATGAATAGAGAGGAAATCCTTAGTCCACAGGGGTACCATTAAAAACCAGTGACTGTAGCTGGAAATGCCCCAGCTCTCTGTAATGGTCCACTGATTGGTCAAATCATGGATTGGTTTCGAGCTAATTGCTTACTCTACACTGTCATTGGCTGGTATGTTTGGTGTTGGAGTAGAAGGGTAAAAAAAAAAATGCACCACCCAGTGGACTATCTCCACAAACATATCTACAATTACACACACACAGAGAGAGAGAGAGAGAGAGAGAGAGAGAGAGAGAGAGAGAACTTACAGTGATGTCGAAGGACCTGCTTGCTCTCCGTTGACAGTCAGCCAGAGGAATGAGAATGTGCTGCAGCTCCTCAGCCCAACTCAGGCTGTTAACCATCCCGCCTCCGACATTTCTTCTTGTTCCTTATTTGTCTTCGTCACATGCGTCTTTGTTGCACTTGCTCACCCACCACTGGTCTATGGCCTTCTTCTCCTAGCGTTTCCCCTCCTCGTCCTGCTCATCCACATCCATGTCAAAGTTCTCCTGCGTTAGATGACCGGGCCTGTGGAAAGAGCCTGGTTCAACGATGGGGGAGGGGCTGAATTATTGCTTGGGCCCAGAGGCGGGGATAAGAGGTCAGTTCTTATCTCCATCCTTTCCTCTATTTTCCCGGGGAGTAAGAGGATAAAGATGAATAAAGGAGTGTCTTTAGGGTGCACGTGCATGGCCACATTCGCAACACGGGCACAGGTTTACGTTGCACCACTCACAAATATGCCCTGATACGTGAATACGTCTAATGTGATGTCGTGGAACAAAAGCACTCAGGATATTCGTTGGCTCATTATGTGAACGTCCTTTCAGAGTGATGGACCGATATGGAGTAGCTATATCTATGTAGGATCTACTATAGCAGCGTTACTGAAAGAGAACAGTCAGTAAACCATCAAATTATCATGTGAGTATCATGGAACCACATAATGTAATTCTGACATGTCATCTAATCACACACCACAGGAGGTTGGTGGCACCTGAATTGGGGAGGACAGGCTCATGGTAATGGCTGGAGCGGAGTCAGTGGAACAGTATCAAATACATCAATGCCTTTCCATTTGCTCTGTTCCAGCCATTATTATGAGCCGTCTTCCGATCAGCAGCCTCCACTGTCACTCATGCCACAAGAACATGAACAAATGGCGCTTTTACAGTCACTGCAGAGACGCAGTTGCTTCTCAAGAGACTAGCGATCAAAATGCCAACCCACATCGGGGGACAGTGATGAGCCGAGAGTCAAACCATTCAACCATGAGGAAAAGACCACTAGTGGACAGGGAGAGATGTACAGCAGTGATCGCTCAAGGATGTCACTCATCTCCAGCCTCCATGGTGGATCTCTAGGTCGGGTGACTCAAAAGCCCTTCGGCACCTAAACACCTGACATTCGAGACTTTCAAGTAAAGACACATGAAGACGAGAAAACCATGTTTCATGGTTCTTGTGATTCAATTTCAGGGATGAAAACACAGCAATGTGGAACTCTGTGTATGAGCGTGCGCTCTGTCGTGAGTAGGATCTGAAAATATATAGTGGTGGACAGAATGGGGTGAACGGAGGAGGAGGGGCCTCCATGGAGTCAAACAGTTTCATCAGGAGTCAAATGTTTGCTGATGTCAACGTTGTGAACAGAGTGCCCCACGGTGACAGTGGGGTTATGGTATGGGCAGGCGTAAGCTGCGGACAACGAACACAATTGCATTTTATCGATGCCAATTTGAATGCAAAAAGATACCATGACGAGATCCTGAGGCCCATTGTCATGCCATTCATCCGCTGCCATCATCTCATGTTTCAGCATAACCATGTCACAAGGATCTGTACACAATTCCTGGAAGCTGAAAATGTCTCAGTTCTTCCATGGCCTGCATACTCACTAGACATATTACCGACTGAGCATGTTTGGGATTCTATGGACCGACGTGTACGACAGCATGTTCCAGTTTCCACCAATATCCAGCAACTTTGCACAGCCATTGAAGAGGAGTGGGGACAACATTCCACAGGCCACAATCCACAGCCTGATCAACTCTATGTGAAAGAGATGTGTCGCGCTGCATGTGGCAAATGGTGGTCACACCAGATACTGACTGGTTTTCTGATCCACGCCCCTACGTTTTTTTAAGGTAAAGTGTCTGTGACTAACAAATCCATATCTGTATTCCCAGTCAAGTGAAATCCATAGATTAGAGCCTAACTCATTTATATCAATTGACTGATTTCATTATATGAACTGTAACTCAATAAAATCTTTTACATTTTTGCATGTTGCGTTTATATTATTATTCAGTATAAAAAGGTTATTTTCTCTAAACAATTTGAGGGAATGCGCACATGCGGCTATTCGGTGTTGAGCGGTTAACAACGAAACAGGTCCTCCTATATGTTTAATTTAGAGTTATTTGTTCAACTTTAGTTGTGATACAAACATTGGGCTATATGTTTAGACTTTTTATACATTCTAAGGCTGCATGATGCAACTCTAATGAAAAAAGTGAAAGGCATGAGCTCTGCTTTGCTTGTTGCGTAGGCTGTACACACTTCATCAGTCTCTCATTCACAATTTGACAAGCACTTGATAATGCCTTGAATTTCACGGTGGCATCCCCATTGTGACCATAATGCGTCCTAAAAACATCCATGCCTTTTTGTGGCCAGCTGCCATTGTGCCCTTGGACTGGATATAATAATTATAATTCCCTTCTCTCGGCTTCAAAGCACCTCTGACTCACATGACTCTCTCAGATATCTCAGTACTTATTAGCAAATTCCCATCATGTGATCGGGTCTTTCTCACGGACATTAATCCATTAGTGGGAAAACACCACTCTCAAAAGTGACCGTAAATGCGATTATGCATGTAAGGCTTTATTATAAAGGGGCATTTTTATGGTGAAAATTTCTTCCCCAAACTTGAAACTCATGTACCGCCTATGTATGCCAGTTAAGGCTCTACGCCGGTTGTAAAGCGGATTAATGTGCTTAATATTAACGGTTATTTGGCCACTTTAGTTGTGATACAAACATATAGGCCTATGGGCTAGGTTACATGAGGTGTGCAACTATAATTTGAAAAAGGCATGTGCTTTCCCTTCCTTACTGCACACAAGCTGAGCATCATTCCCAAGTGATAATACATAAGTGATAGGATAATATTGTCACCCATAAGACTATTTTTGATTTCATCTTGTCTTAACTTAAAAAATATATATATTTGTGAAATTTGTTGGATTTAGAATGGACCATTATCATCAGAGAACCGGATGTTTGTTCCTGACGTGGTCCGCCCCTCGGTCCTGGAGTAGGCCTACTCCTCCAGGCTTGCCTGCCACCCGGGCACCCGTCGGACCCTGGCCTTTGCACGACAACACTTTTGGCGGTCTACCATGATTCCTGACTTCTCCGCGTTCGTCGCCGCATGCACGGTCTGTGCGCAGAACAAGACTCCTTGGCAAGCTCTGGCTGGTCTCCTCTCCCAAAGCAACCCTTCGCCAAAGAGATGGCCCAGCTCAAGGTGCAGCACGTCTTCTGGATCCATGGACTCCCAATAGACATAGTCTCTGATCGGGGTCCTCAGTTCTCGTCCCGGTTCTGGAAGGCGTTCTGCACACTCATTAGGTAGTCGGCCAGCCTGACCTCCGGGTTCCACCCCCAGTCCAACGGCGAGTCGGAGCGAGCCAACCAAGACTTTGAAACTTCTCTTCGCTGCCTGGTCTCCGCCAACCTCACCACCTGGAGCCAGCAACTAGTGTGGGTTGAATATGCACGCAACACCCTTTCTTGCTCTGGCACAGGTTTCTCTCCCTTTGATTGTTCCCTGGGCTATCAGCCCCCGCTCTTCCCTGAGCAAGAGGAAGAGGTTGGCATACCTTCGGCCCAGATGTTTGTACGCCACTGTCGTCGTACCTGGAAAAGATCCCAGTCGGCTCTTCTCAAGATCACCTCCAGATATCGACAACAAGCGGACCGCCACCAGACCCCGGCTCCCCAGTATTGTATCGGACAGAAGGTATGGCTGTCCACCCGGGATCTGCCCCTCCGGGTGGAGTCTGGCAAACTTTCCCCCCTGTTTATCTGCCCTTTCCCTATCTCCAAGGTCATTAGCCCCTCTGCTGTTCGTCTTCTGTTGCTCCGTACCCTCTGTATTCATCCCACTTTTCATGTGTCTAAAATCACACCCATGTCTAACAGCCCTTTGTCTCCTGTTTCCAAGGTTTAATTCATACCTGTGTTCACCCTACCTGACACCCTAGACCCACTCCAATTTGTTTACCGCCCCAATAGGTCCACAGACGACGTAATTGCAATCACACTGCACACTGCCCTAACCCATCTGGACAAGAGGAATAGCTATGTAAGAATGCTGTTCATCGACTACAGCTCAGCATTTAACACCATAGTACCCTCCAAACTCGTCATTAAGCTCAAGACCCTGGGTCTCGATCCCGCCCCGTGCAACTGGGTCCTGGACTTTCTGACGGGCCGCCCCCAGGTGGTGAGGATAGGAAACAACATCTCCACCCCACTGATCCTCAACACTGAGGCCCCACAAGGGTGCATTCTCAGCCCTCTCCTGTACTCCCTGTTCACCCATGACTGCGTGGCAATGCACGCCTCCAACTCAATCATCAAGTTTGCAGACGACACTACAGTGGTAGGCTTGATTACCAACAACGACGGCCTACAGGGAGGAGGTGGGGGCTGTTGGAGTGTGGTGTCAGGAAAATAACCTCACACTCAAAGTCAACAAAACAAATGAGATGATCGTGGACTTCAGGACACAGCAGAGGGAGCACCCCCCTACCTACATCGAAGGGACAGTAGTGGAGAAGGTGTAAAGTTTTAAGTTCCTCAACGTACACATCACGGACAAACTGAAATGGTCCACTGTCATGAGAATTTTCAATCCCAATGATTATAACTGACAATGAATAGCTCTGACCAATCACCAAGATCTGTAAGACCATGGGTTTAATAATAATTAGTCAAAGACTCAGCTTATGCAAAAAGATAGTACAGTTTATTCAGAGAACGTTCTAAAGTCGATTATACAAAGAATTCCATTTGATAGCTGCGCACATACTTCCACACAAACAGCAGGGATCCTACGCACATACAGTACTTCCACACAAACAGTAGGTGAGTTTTATCTCCATAGTTCTCACCACTGTGTATCACTGCCCAGCCGACAGTTCCATTCCCCCGAGATTAGGGAAACCTTGAGAAGTACTCCCTGTCCTCATAAGTTTTCTCAGAGTTCCTGCCAAGCACACACACATTTCTCTCTCTCCCAGTCCAACCTAATTGGACTTATGTTTAATACTTTAATTATTCCTTATACATGCTACATAAACTATACTCCCTACTTACGTTTCAGGGTAGAATTATTTAATCAATATCTTTAAACATATCAATTATTTTATCATTCACCCACACAGACTGTGTGGTGAAGAAGGCGCAACAGCGCCTCTTCAACCTCAGGAGGCTGAAGAAATTTGGCTTGTCACCAAAAGCACTCACAAACCTTTACAGATGCACAATCGAGAGCATCCTGTCGGGCTGTATCACCGCCTGTTACGGCAACTGCTCCGCCCACAACCGCAAGGCTCTCCAGAGGGTAGCGAGGTCTGCACAACGCATCACCGGGGGGCAAACTACCTGCCCTCCAGGACACCTACACCACCCGATGTCACAGGAAGGCCAAAAAGATCATCAATGACAACAACCACCCGCGCCACTGCCTGTTCACCCCACTATCATCCAGAAGGCGAGGTCAGTACAGGTGCATCAAAGCTGGGACCGAGAGACTGAAAAACAGCTTCTATCTCAAAGCCATCAGACTGTTAAACAGCCATCACTAACATTGAGTGGCTGCTGCCAACATACTGACTCAAATTTTTTGCCACTTTAATAATTCAAAATTGGATGTAATAAATGTATTACTAGTCACTTTAAACAATGCCACTTTATATCATGTTTACATACCCTACAATACTAATATCATATGCATATACTGTACTCTATACCATCTACTGTATCTTGCCTATGCCGTTCGGCCATCACTCATCCATATATTTATTTGTACATATTCACTTGTGTGTATAAGGTAGTTGTTGTGAAATTGTTAGATTGTTAGATATTACTGCATGGTCGGAACTAGAAGCACAAGCATTTCGCTACACTCGCATTAACATCTGCTAACCATGTGTATGTGACCAATAAAATTTGATGTGGATGAAATATTAACTAATTTACATTTGTCATTCAGGAGACTCTCTTGTCCAGAGCGACTTACAGTAGTGAGTACATACATTTTCATATTTGCTATTGGTCCCCCGTGGGAATCAAACCCACAACCCTGGTGTTGCAAGTGCAATGCTCTACCATCTGAGCCACACGGGACTAACTATTTTACCACCTGGTGATATCACCAGACAGGCCAAAACTCCTACCCACCAAAACAGGAAGACATTTCAGGCAGTCTATTTAAACAACTCCTACACACTAAAAGGGAATGATCATCATTTTCACAATTTCAGTATTATTCTGACCTCTTAGTGTGGAAATATATATAAACACAGGAAAATCACATTTTTAAGAGACTCAACCTGCACTGCTCCAGTCCAAATAAACTCTAAATCCCTTTTTTCATTGAACCTAGTTGAGAGATATGCTCCTGTAGGCAGCTTCTCTATACAAGTCTTGATCGCATTTTAGATGGTTGTTATTGCAATGGTCTTTGGGCAGCAATTTACTCTCATTAAGTGTCATTGCAAGAAATAGTGGTAGATTGCTTCTGGTGCTAAAAATTACATTAAGGGACATCATTCCCTGCAACACACCTAGTTATGTGGTTATCACTCATTTGTTTTTGACCATTTACACAGTAGCTTCAGTTGTGAAACGCTATCTCTAACGGAAGTCTCTTATTAAAGAGATCCGTTAAGTTTTGCTTTCCATGAGTTTCTAGGAATTTACTTGACGTCTCTGCCTAATTTGCAGGGCCCTTTATACAAGGATGTTCGTAGAAGCTTGACTAGATAAGGATTTAACCTGGTGATCTACTTAACCCTAACCACTGATTCCAAAAATCATGTAAACCTTATCAAGGTGGATAATGAGAAGCCAGATGGTCTCTACTTAGTGTATCAATACATTTTTACATTTGCTTAGCAGTTGTCTCCTGTTTTCTTTAACTTTATTTACATGTCTTTTAAATGTATGAAACTGTAGGCCTGTTTCTTACTAAAATAGTACCCTCCTGGATTTCTACATGTACCTAACCTTTGAAATGTGGCTGGTGTGGTTGTCATGCCCTCATTCGTCTAGTCACTTTAGAAAAGTATTTACTTGTTCTCATACCAACAACAAATCAGCTCATCTTGTCCTAGCAAACAGACAGCGCTCACACAGCTCTTTCACCATTAGACATTTATTCATCGTCTTAGCTCCACTTCCAGCTATGCAAAGATTCAAAAATTAACAGAATTCAGACATTTAAATGTTAAACGTTATTCAAATGCTCATGATCAGACTATGTAAGATGTTCTACATGTAACTAGGTTAAATTAAGACTAACAAATGGTTAAACTACACATAATGGGTCAAAATAAAAACATATCGATTCTGTGTGGCTAACTAAAGACCTCAATATTAATTTGACCATCCACATGAAAGTCAACATTGGTGAGCTTGAATTGATCCTTGTGAGCGCAAGAGCCAAAGCTGAACGTTTATTGCACCAGGATGAATGATCTGCAGTAGTAATAGTAGAGAAAATGGCCATCACGGTCGCCGTGGATCCCAGTCCAGCATTAGGGGAGGGGCATCTCGTAGGGACGTGGTGAGAAGCGATGGGGACATCCAGTCTGAGCTAGCAGTCTTCCTGCCTTCAGCGCAGACCTTCATAAACATCACCTCACAGTCCATTGAGAAACCCACCTCAAACCTGCAGAGGAAAAGAAAGTGAGTGCATCAAGCGCATAAATAAATTGAAAAAGTCAAAAAAATGAGTTGAGTAATCTAATTTGACAACTATGGTCATGTGAATAGAAGATGTGGGGGGGGTTGCGTACGTGGAGGGGTCTTTGGCTCCATCCGAGAGGGGCGTAAAGGCAGGGTTAAGAGCGGTGGTCCATGGGTACGTTCATCTTCATCTCGTTCTCCAGGATCTGGACCAGCTGCTGCATGGAGGGCAGGTGACCCGACTCCAGCTTGGACCACACTGGCACATCTGCCCAGGGAGGTACAAACACATCAACTCTCAACACTCCTCTGACTGTGCAGGGTCCGTAAAGGATTTGTGCATACTTACGCAAAGGCAAAGTGAGCCTTACCGTTTAATGTGATTTCAAAAGCTCCTGTTGACATACACTGGTTTTCAATCATGTTGCTGAAAAAGAATACCATCATGCAGGCATAAATCTGAAAGAGACAGAAAGAGAAATGCAATATCCCCATCAATCAATCAATTACAAGCAAAAGTTGAACTTCAAGTTAGAATATTTAATTGGTCAATATGCACATCCGTTCTGCCAAGGACAAGGGTGCAAAGTTCCATAGCCCTTCTGTCTGTGTACCCAGCCCAGGGAAAAACACCGACATGTTATAGCAGAGGAACAGAGAGGAATGCTGCCGTATTAATGCTTACATAACAGGTCCATTTTTATTGGCCCACAGTGTGTTCAGGATATACAAGGAGGGGATTTGAATATTGTGTGCCCTCTACTTCAGCACCATGGACTTATGTTACCTTGGAGATCCAGGTTGACAATACACACAAACAAAGACTGCATTATCTCCTCACTCTCCCAAATGAGTCATTAATGACATCCCATGGGTAAGGTCTGTCTCTTGAGGTACTGACGATTCTTGTCAACATCTACCCTTTAATTTCCATTAAAGCAGGTATGCCTGTGATGCTAACACCAAGTGTTATGTCAAATTTTAAACATAAGAGAGAGTCTCACCTTATTCTCCTGACCCCAGACCCATATGCCTGGGGCTTGCATACCGCAGAGGGCGAAGGGGTCCTTGCCGATAATGATCAGTCCGATCAGTGCCAGCTTGAACATGGACAGGAAGGAAGCAACGTGGCTGAGGACAGCAAACAAGAGAATAACGTCAACTTCCAGAGAGACGGTAGAGTATACGCACGTCAAAGGTTCTACCCAAAGAATGTATGAGGGGCGCTGCGTCACCTTGTGGACAGGCTGCACCACTATCATTTATTTGATACACGTACATATTTAGCGTTTACTTTATCTGTTATCATACAAGACCATTTTTTGCTTTAGATTGCAGGCAATGGCAGTTACAAGTGTCCAAAAAAGCAAAAACCTCTGAGTCCAAAGGAGGGCAACTTGTTGGTAACAACCACAGGGGAGAATACATTGCAACACGTGTCAAGTGTTTACGCAGTATGGTGGCAAACAGTGTAATTTACCGGTAGAGGGGTAGAGGAAGGTAGTTCTCCCCCTCAATGCGGATGTCTGGGTAACGCTGGTACAAGACCTGCATGTACTCCTCAAACACCCGCTTGTACCCTCAGGAGATGCTGGGTGAGAGAAGGAGAGTGATAGACAAACAGGGCCAGAAGAGAACAGGCAGTGACACACGCTGGGGAAAAAACAGTCTTTAGAGGCAAGGCTATATACACTTGGCCACAGCCAAACAACCCTAAACATCAAAGAGTCCAAGGTTATCTTTGATCCCTTGTTGTGACTTCCATGCATTGTATGCTGCCTGCAAAGCATGAGGTGACCTTCCATTGCTGTATGGCACACGGTTCATCTACTGTCCAAATGCATTATTAAAATACTTAAAAAGGCATTTCACATTCCAAACACATCCCTTGGTCTGAGTTAATCCCATTCTTTTGACAAGGTAGATATTAATCCAACCGGTAGTGACCACATGGGGACGCAAATCGCAAAATTAGCTATTTGACAGCGGAAGTAGCTAGAATAGTATGTTGTTTTTCTTTCAACCTCGCAACTACAGAATCATTAACAACAGACAAAACACGGTTGTAATTTAGTTACATAAACATGTGGATGTTGCTAGCTAACCAAAATACGGTGTTACATGGATACTGTAAGGATTCTTTGACTGCACCCACCCAATTTCCTGAGCAGAATTAGCTAACAGGATTTAACTAGCTCTGCACAGCTAACGTCATACGGGCAAGTAGCTGATGCTAGCTGAACAACAAGACAATATGTCTACTCAAAGTGTATTGTTGTCCTCGCTTGACTTACCAGATTTGGAATTTAAGAAGTGGTCCTGTTGCAAACTGCATCTTCATTTTCTTAAGGCCGCTGTTATCAGCCGACACAGCACAGTACAGTGAGAGAACTAGAAACAGGAGCGAAAAGGGTAGCCACCTCTTCGCCATTTCTCCTTCGATTTGTCCACCTGTGTGTCGTGAGCAACAATAGTGTAATCGGCGGCTCGCCTTCAGAATAAATGTCCCCAATTGAAACTGATGCAAACGGAGGAAAATAGCGGAATCATGCAACAATTTGACTAGATAATGCTAAACAAGTTTGTAATGTTGTTATATAAATTCTACAAAATACAATGATTAGTTAACTTGACCAAAAACACTGTTGAAATTGCACTGTATGCAGTGGCGACCCATCATTCAGGGCAGAGGCCAACATGTTTAGCAGATAAAATAAAAAAACATTTGTGGTTGCCTGTTTTGCATGTTATTTTGGCATTAATATGTGTCACATATCAGTTTGGAAACAATGTACAAAATTGTATAATTGAGTTAATAAAGCCACAATCAAACATGGTCTCTTTTTTACTTTCTTGAGTAAGGCAGCTCCAAAATGCAGGTGGAGGGACAGCAGACAGAAAATACAGAGCGTAAAGTAATCTCTAGCTGCGCCATGATTGGCTCAGTGTTCTGCCACTCATGGGGGCACTACATCACTGCAAAAACTCCAGGGAGAGCTAGAAAGTTCAAGCCCCTTTTGGGTGCTGCCATAGATTTACATTAGAAGTGGCAAGCCAAGGCTCAAGGTCATTGGCCAGTGATTAAATTACGTCAAATCACGTTATATCTACCGTAGTTTTGATTGGACCGATCATGTTAACATCATCTCTTAAAAACTATAGCTAGTCAAGCAGTCGTCATAAATCAAGTCGACAATCTACTGGCAAAAAAACGTATCGGTGCTCATCGGCCATTGGACATAAACATTACACAGCGTTGCAAAGCAATCACTAGCCTGCTATTCAGTGGAGTGGGTGTGTTGGTGTTTCCTTTATTTTGGCAGATACCTGTATGTGCTTGTGATAAAAACGTAATACATTTTTTTTAAATAAACTTATAAATCTTCTTTGGTTAAATTATGCTCTCTGGTGTATTTTGAACATTGAGAGCGGCCTCCTGTGGTTGGATCAAAAATGTGTATAATAAAAATATTAAGTTACTTTTTTTTTTTTTTTTTTTTGCCTCTTGGGCTCAGCCCCTGACACACACAATTGACCAGTCACATTTATTTATCATGCACCACCACCTCCCCCCACGTGGGCCCTCTACCTTCTCTTCTATCCGGATCTGAGAATGAGCAGAGCAGCAGCCTGTCTAAACTCATTAAGAGTGGGCTTCTGAGTCCTCCTGTGGTTGGTGGTTGCAGTAAAAATATATACAGTATACATTTCCTTTATTATTACGCATTTTTTTTGTCATTTTCTTCTTGTGGTCCCCCCATGGGCCTGGGCCGAGTGGCTTCAGCCCCGGTAGGCCCCTGCATTAAGCCAGCCCTGGGTGCGCTTGAAATGCGCACAGGCCATTGCAAGGGCATAGGCCTATACACTCTTTGAATAAAGGGTTCCAAAAGGGTTCTTCGACTGTCTCCATAAGAGAACCCTTTCTGGTTCCAGGTAGAACCATTTTTGGTTCCATTTAGAACTCTTGAGTTCCATGTAAAACCATCTGTGCAAAGGTTTCTACATGGAACTCAAAAGGGTTCTTCAAAGGGTTCTCCTATGGTTCTCCTATGGGGACAGCCGAAAAATCCTTTTAGGTTCTAGATAGCACCTTTTTTATAAGAGTGTAGGTCTCATATGTAGTTGGCTACAACTGCAATGTTTTTCTTAGGACATTCTATTTACTATTGTATGAATACATGGCTACTAGCAGTGGATATTATATTTATAGATTTGGTGATCTAGTTAGTGTTTTGAGTTTCCACTTTCCCCAATATAGTTGGTGGACATAAAGTTGAACTTAATTCATCTCCATTGAACAAAAAAATCTGGAGTCCTATTTGGACAGTAAAATATAGCAACTGTAGTCTAATTGTCAACCCAACAATCATTGAATTAGGTCGCACATTAAAATATCTTCAATCACACATTTCTGCTTGGACGTGTTAAATGAAACAACTTAATTGTTGAATACCTTGGTAGCCTATTTATTATACTTCTTAATAAAGAATGAATTACTTTATAAGATGATTCCTCATGATTTGGGTCAGACCAACTGAAAAGTTACCTGCACCAGTGACACCAGTGGAAAACGTTAGTCTGGAGCACTGTAGTACACTCTTAGAAAGAAATGTTCCTAATGGGTTCTTCAGCTGTCCCCATAGGATAACCCTTTTTGGTTCCAGGTAAAAAAGCTTTTGTGTTTTGGGTAGAACCCTTATGGGTCCCATGTAGAACCCACTGTGGAAAGGGTTCTGATACCCAAAAGGGTTCTACCTGAAACCCAAAAGGGTTCTACCTCAAATCCCAAAAGGGTTTTCTTCAAAGGGTTCTCCAAAGAACCATTTTAGGTTCTATAGTGCCTTCAGAAAGTATTCACATCCATTGACTTTTTCGTATTTCGTATTTTGTTGTATTACAGACTGAATTTAAAATGGATTAAATTGAGACTTTGTGTCACTTGCCAACACACAATACCCCATAATGTCAAAGTGGAATCATGTTTTTCAAAACTTTTGCAAATTAATGAATAAATTAAAAGCGGAAATGACTTAAGTCAATAAGTAGTCAACCCCTTCGTTATGGCAAGCCTAAATAAATTCAGGAGTAAAAAATGTGCTTAACAAGTTGCATAATAAGTTGCATGGACTTTGTGTGCAATAATAGTTTAGCATGATATTTGAACGACCTCCTCTGTGTACACCACACAAACAAGTATCTGTAAGGTCCCTCAGTCGAGCAGCGCATTTCAAACACAGATTCAACGGTGAGATTTTCCAATGTCTCACAAAGAAGGTCACCTATTGGTAGAAAAATAAAAAACAGACATTGAACATCTCTTTGAGAATAGAAAGTTAATAATTACACTTTGGATGGTGTAACAATACACCCAGTCACTACAAAGATATAAACTCAGCAACAGCAACAAAAAACGTCCTCACTGTCAACTGCGTTAATTTTCAGCAAACTTAACATGTGTAAATATTTGTATGAACATTACAAGATTCAACAACTGAGACATAAACATAAACTGAACAAGTTCCACAGACGTGTGACTAACAGACATGACTAACAGACATGGAATAATGTGTCCCTGAACAAAGGGGGGCTTTAAGCACCAGCTGTCAGAGCAGTTTACAGATCACTGCACCTGTACTTAGCCTATCTGTAAACAGCCCATCTACCTCATTCCCATACTGGTATTTATTTATTTTGCTCCTTTGCACCACAGTATCTTTACCTGCACATTCATCTTCTGCCGATCTACCATTCCAGTGTTTAATTGCTATATTGTAATTACTTTGCCACCATGGCCTATTTATTTCCTTAACTTACCTCATTTGCACTCACTGTATATAGACTTTTTGTTTTCTTTTGTTCTACTGTATTATTGACTGTATGTTTTGTTTATTCCATGTGTAACTCTATGTTGTTGTATGTGTCGAATTGCTACGCTTTATCTTGGCCAGGTCGCAGTTGCAAATGAGAACTTGTTCTCAACTAGCCTACCTGGTTAAATAAAGGTGAAATAAAAAAATAAAATTTAAATAAAAAATACTGCTGTGACACACCACCCCAGACCATGATGAACCCTCCACCTCCAAATTGATCCCGCTCCAGAGTACAGGCCTCGGTGTAACGCTCATTCCTTCAACAATAAACGTGAATCCGACCATCACTTCTGGTGAGACAAAACCATGACTCGTCAGTGAAGAGCACTTTTTGACAGTCCTGTCTGGTCCAGCGACGGTGGTTTTGTGGCCATAGGCAACGTTGTTGCCGGTGATGTATGGTGAGGACCTGCCTTATAACAAGCCTACAAGCCCTCAGTCCAGCCTCTCTCAGCCTATTGCGAACAGTCTGAGCACTGATGTTGGGATTTTGCGTTCCTGGTGTAACTCGGGCAGTTGTTGTTGTTGCCATCCTGTACCTGTTCCGCAGGTGTGATGTTTGGATGTACCGATCCTGTGCAGGTGTTGTTACACATGGTCTGCCACTGCGAGAATGATCAGCTGTCCATACTGTCTCTCTGTAGTGCTGTCTCAGGTGTCTCACAGTATGGACATTGCAATGTATTGCCCTGGCCACATCTGTAGTCCTCATGCTTCCTTGCAGCATGCCTAAGGCACGTTCACGCAGATGAGCAGGGACCCTGGGCGTCTTTCTTTTGGTGTTTTTCAGAGTCAGTAGAAAGGCCTCTTTAGTGTCCTAAGTTTTCATAACTGTGACCTTAATTGCCTACCGTCTATAAGCTGTTTGTGTCTTAACATCCGTTCCACAGGTGCATGTTCATTAATTGTTTATGGTTCATTGAACAAGCATGGGAAACAGTGTTCAAACCCTTCACAATGAAGATCTGTGAAGTTATTTGGATTTTTACGAATTATCTTTGAAAGACAGGGTCCTGAAAAGGGGACATTACTTTTTTTTGCTGAGTTTAGCCGTCTACTACCGCGTCGGTGCTCAACGTCGCCAGTTTATTAACCACCAGTTCTGGTAACCCATAATTACACACACCTGCGCCTCATCATTAGGCACACCTTGTCTTCATCATTTCCCTGATTACTTCCCCTTTATTTAGCCCTCTGTGTTCATCAGTCCATAGATATTTTTAATTATCTCACACATTTACTTTGCTTCCCATGTTTGTAGCTGTACTGTATTAAACTCACCTCCTGCACATGCTTTCTGACTTCCGGCGTATACGTAACAGCGTCCTTCCTAACTCAGTTGCGGGAGTGTAAACCACTCAAGGATTTCACTATGAGGCCAATGGTGACTTAGAAACAGTTATAGAGTTCAATGGCTGTGACAGGAGAAAACTGAGGATGGATCAATAACCTTGTAGTTACTCCACAATACTAACCTAATTGACAGAGTGAAAAGTAGGAAGCCTGTAGGGGAAGAACATATTCCAAAACATGCATTTTACTCCTGAATTTATTTAGGCTTGCCAAAAAAAGGGTTTGAGTACTTATTGACTCAAGACATCTCAGCTTAAAATGTTTAAAGTTGTTAAAAATTCTAAAAACATAATTCCACTTTGACATTATGGGGTATTGTGTGTAGGCCAGTGACACAAAATCTCAATTGAATCCATTTTAAATTCAGGCTGTAACAACAAAATGTGGACAAAGTCAAGGGGTGTGAATACCTCCTGAAGGCACAACAGGGAGGCAAACAACAAGGCTGGAGCAGAGGAACAGTAATATTGGTGAGTTGTATCTCCAGTGGGGTTTTTACATATTGTTTTAAACATAAGCTGGTTAAAAAAAAGGACCATGTCTTGCCAGTCACTGGTACAGAAATGGTGGAGAAATACTGCACTGACCTGTCAATGTTATGTCAGCACTATTTCTAAGTAGGGTGTGTAGTCTTCTTAAAAAAATCATTTTTGAATTATTATTTTATAATAATTGTAATTACTTTCACCTGACACCTTACAGTACCTAAATGGTGCTCACATAACTTTCATTAGCTGGCTAGGATTAGCATGCTAGCTAATTACAGTGACAGCTGTCAGTGAGTGCCCTATTTGTTATTTCTCTGCTACATGTGGAAATCACCACAACGTTCCCACCCCGAAAGACCGAATATGTATTAGCAGCCAGCGTCAGTCTTCAAGGTGGAACCTAAACAAGAATTTCCTCTCTAGGACAGGAATTACAGGAATTACTGGAAATAGGTGCGGCAACTAGCATTCACGAGACCCCTTGTGAGACCATATGCCGGTGCGATTGCAAGTCAATGCTAGATGCAAGACAATACTAGACCTCATGTGGCTGGAGTGTGTCAGCAGTTCCTGCAAGAGGAAGGCATTGATGCTATGGACTGGCCCGCCCGTTCCCCAGACCTGGAACGAACTACAAAAATCTCTGAAACTGGAAACACTTATCTCCCTCACTAGCTTTAAGCACCAGCTGTCAGAGCAGCTCACAGATTACTGCACCTATACATTGCCCATCTATAATTTAGCCCAAACAACTACCTCTTCCCCTACTGTATTTATTTAGCTCCTTTGCACACCAATATTTTTATCTCTACTTTACACATTCTTCCCATGTTTTACTTGCTATATTGTATTTACTTCGCCACCATGGCCTTTTTTTGCCTTTACCTCCCTTATCTCACCTCATTTGCTCACATTGTATATAGACTCATTTTTCTACTGTATTATTGACTGTATGTTTGTTTTACTCCATATGTAACTCTGTGTTGTTGTATGTGTCGAACTGCTTTGCTTTATCTTTACCAGGTCGCAATTGTAAATGAGTACTTGTTCTCAACTTGCCTACCTGGTTAAATAAAGGTGAAATAAAAAAATAACATTAAAAAACAGCTCTGGTGGACAATCCTGCAGTCAGCATGCCAATTGCACGCTCCCTCAAAAATTGAGACGTCTGAGGCATTGTGTTGTGTGACAAAACTGCATATTTTAGAGTGTGCTTTTATTATCCTGAGCACAAGATGCACCTGTGTAACGATCATGCTGTTTAATCAGCTTCTAGATATGCCACACCTGTCAGGTGGTTGGATGATCTTGGCAGAAGAAGAAATGTTCACGAACAGGGATGTAGACAAATTTGTGCGCACAATTTGAGAGAAATTAGCTTTTTGTGGGTGTTGTTAGCAGTTAATGTTATTCTTCAATAACACAGACACCAAAGCAAATCAGGGGGAGGAAAATAGGTTTATTCAAAGAGAACAAACCATGCAGGGCAGGAGATGTTCATGCTCCCCTGTCCTCAGTGACTCTCTCCACAGAACAAAGGAACAGGATGTAGTTTTATAACCCAGCCATAGCCTGTGGTTGACCAATTACAATTCCTTGCAATAAAACTGAGCCAGTGGCCAAATAACAAGTATCCTATTTCAGGTTCAATGTATAAACAATTTGGACCAATGAGAACTTGCCATGTAGCTATGAGTCCTGTTCTGAAATTACTCACATGTCTCTGACCCATTGATATTCCAGAAAAAACACTATTTCCATTGATCATTAGTATTCTATTGACCTCACGTCCTCTGCGTTGTGTATTTATCCTCAAAATATTCTTACAGTGTGGACAAATTCTGGGATATTTGATTTCAGCTCATGAGACATGGAACCAACACTTTATATTGTTGTTCAGTATATTTGTACATTCTGATCACTATTGGTTTGGGGATCATTAACCTGCCTTACATCCCCCCCTATACAAGAATAAAGACAGTACTGAAATCTGAAATTAAAATGTAATTGTCAATGCATTGCTCAAAAGAACAGCAAACCTGGTTTCAAAAAACAGATTAAGCAACACCTCAAGGCACAACACCTCTCCCCTATTTGACCTAGATAGTTTGTGTGTATGTATTGGTATTGATTTGTAGGCTACGTGTGCCTTGTTTATTAGTTGATGTAGTTCTGTCCTTGAGTTGTTCTTGTCTAATAATGTTCTTTATTATGTAATGTTTTATGTGTCCCCGGAAAGAGTAGCTGCTGCTTTTGCAACAGCTAATGGGATCCTAATAAAATGCCAAATACCATCCAAGTCAAGTGCATTAGGTTTGCTTTTACTACATCAAGGTCGAAATAGTTGAAGAACTAGGATTGTGAACTTGGTCAAGGAAATAGGAATTATACATAAACACAAGGACCGAAACTGCACGAGCAAAGGCAGTATTGTAAATGCTACTATAGAATGATCGAAGTGGGAAGAACTATATTGCCACACAGTGGGCGGCGGAAAGATATACCAAATAAACATTGCAAGTTCGAAATGCGGTTTTCCTGTGTGGGCGGGGTTAAGATTTGTATACGTAGACATTTGCGCTGCTATTATTCTTCCTTTTTAAAAAGTGAACACTCTAGACTAGAGCCAGCAGTACATAAGTGAGGCATATTAACCATATCACTCACATTCCCAACTTATTGTAAAAAATAATTAATAACCTACTTATTTGGAAGATGGTCGCCAAACAGAGGATTCGTATGGCCAACGAAAAACACAGCAAGAATATCACGCAAAGAGGCAACGTATCCAAATCCACGGTAACATTTTTTAAACTATTTAAAAAAAAAATATTTCGGTTTGCGAACGAGTTAAGGAATATGTTAACGCTGCGTAAATTAGTCAAAGGCAAACGCTTAATTGTCTGATTGTTTGCTAGCTTTTTATTTTTATATTCACATATCAATGTTTCTAGCCCAGGTGCCAACAGCTCATGCTGTCAATCTTTGGTCAGCTGTAACCCTAATAGTATCCATGAAAGTACATTTTTACATCATGCCAAGTTGAGTTACATTTTTATTTAAACCGCTGTATGTTTCTGATTACGGTTTTTAGAGGTATGCATGTTTGACCAATATGATACAGTAGAGTGACTGCAGTCAAAGTGCAGTTTAACAGCAGTATGCTGCAAATATATATTTTTAATACTGTCATTTTGTAGTGTAACAGTTACAGTGTAGCACAACTGCAGTTACTACGTCCAAAATACCGCAGTCGACTGCAGTTACTGCACTTTTACTGCAGTTTCAAAACTTTTTTGTAATGATTACTTTTGACACGATAGCATGACGTGTACTGTATTTGGTTCCACAGAGAAACCCTCAGGATGATAAGGTAGCCGTGGGACCCTGGCTGTTGGCGCTCTTCATCTTTGTTGTGTGCGGATCAGGTGAGTTGTGTTGACTTTTACTAATTTGCCAGTGACATTGAACAGCTCTGAAATTGATCCCCATATTCTCCCCCTGTCCCACATTGCAAGCAAAACATTTGAATGGCTCCCCTCTCTTGACAGCGGAGAGGAATTTGGGGTGTAGAGAATTTAAGTTTTAAATAATCTATGCTGCAATTCTACACATTTTGCCATAGGGTGGAGATATGTTTTTAATATGATATCTGAGTGAGACTGACTAACAAAATCAATGAGGACCTGCCAGTAATTCGACCACGATAACAAGTATAGATAGCTGGTTCAAAACTAACTTGGCAATCTCAAAAAAATGTAGCTGACATGGGCTAATTGACTGACTTATCAGTGACTGACTTAACAAGAGAGAAACTGCTGATGCACAACCGAATTTGAAATTGCACCGTGAGCCGCCATTTGCCCATCCCATGCCCTAGACACATTTGTTGATTTAAAAGGATTGGATGGGTGTATCCAACATTTTACTGAGCTTGTCATAAGGCCAGATGAAACCATATTGCTTACCTATCTGATCCTTGTAGTCCCCAAACCTTTCTGAGATAACTTTCTGAGTCAAAATGAAGGCAGAGATCTACCGCTCAGATTTAAAAAAAAAAAAAAAAAAAATGAACACATGACTTAAACACATAAGCCTATGTAACAGTAACCTATTAAAAACAGTTATGTAGCGATGAGGTTGTTCGCAGCTATATGCCCAATACATTATTGGCTATGCTTGAATTCTTCTTCTCAAATAATTAAAAAAATTGTATTTCAACTTGAGGTATAGGATCATTTGTGGTATTACTTGTGAGGCACAGCTGAGTGTGCTTACATTGAAATAATGTGCTTTCTTTATTTTACTGGACTGACTGTGCCAGCATCTGATGGTCAGTCTCAGCGGAGGGAGAGCATCGGAGGGCCCGCTTTTCACTGTCGGACCATCCCTCAGCTCTGCCCCCTCTGCTAAGAGTAAGACTGACCAAAAAGGTGACACCATCTTCCAGCTAACTGTTGAAGACTGTTTCTCTTTTTATCCTGGGTCAGATAATCTGTTTGTTCTGTTTCTGTGTGGTCTGGTTTGACATTTTGCTTTACTACCTCCCACTGTTTGTCCAATCCAAGCTTTTAGTAGTCAGTGGGTTTGGCAACCCTTTCAGAGATTCCATCAGAACATAATTGCGCAATTACATTAGTCACCTTGGAAATCTAAATTAATACCTTGCAGGAAAGGAGGGATATAGTCACACTGGCAAATTAGAAAAACATAAGAAAATGGGTGAAGTAGACAATTCTGGCAGAACATTCTGGTCAGTTCCCAGCTGTGTTCTGAGCTTCAATAACGACTGCTGTCATCAGTGAATTAAAACTCATTAAAACACTTTTTTTCCAGGTCAGGGTTTTCCAGTGTCATTCAAGAGATTCTTTGACCATGAACTCCAGTGATTTATTTTCTTAACATTTCAATTTCTCTCCACAGCTATCTTCCAGATCATTCAGAGCATTCGGATGGGCATGTAGGATGACATGTCCAACCCATCCATTCCACTCAGTATCTGGCCAACCAAGAAACACCTCTTGTCTCTGCTCTGTGACATCCCATTATCCTTCACTCAACATTCTCAGTCTTCTTAAGCTGCACAAAGCTAGGCCAAGGAGGATGAGCCACTATCTTGCACTTTTTGTGACTTTTTGTTCTTAATTTGTCTTATTTTATTTGGCCTTTTCTATATTATTTGTCTTGCTGGTTACTTTTGGCAAGCTCTATCAAGTCATTCCTTCCTTGTGCCTTAAATGATAAAGGTGAACACTTTACAGCACACAAAAGCCATAAGCTGCATTCCAGTAGTGGGTTTTCTGAAATAATAAGGTAATGTGTTCTGTCAATCTCTCAGGCAAGTTGACCATCTTGTGGAATCATGAGCTTTGTTTCTGTTTTCAGTTGTCCTTTTTGGAAGTCTTATTTGCCACTTTATTATAATTTTTGTGTAATATGAACTATACAATTTCCACTTTAATTTAGTATATTGAAAGAAATGTTATGTTTGCTTTGAAAATGTTCTGTTTTGGTAGTACGACCAAATGCCTTGGTTGGACTGGGAAGAAGTTCAACAAAAGTCTAAGCACCAGATATGAAACCGGATATAATTCTCATGGCAAAAGAACAACTCAATAGTAGAAACTAGTGGTACATAATGATAATAAGCAGTCCTATTTTTTGCATCTTCAGTTTGCTGTCTAGTCCTCATCTACTTTATCTCAATTTTGTCTCTCTTGATTTGCCCTGCCTTTTCTTGAGGCTTTGGTATTGTCATCTGGTCCACAGTTAGTTGAATATGGATCAGCAAAAGTAAGATGAGGTCATCTTCATACTTAGTTGATCTGACATTGTCCTGTCCTCAAGTTGATGGAAATTGGATCTAGGCTCACGCTTACTGGATAAAATGTAATTATCTTTGCTAAACCAGTGTTTTAGTAGTAAAGATTAAGGGATGGATGTAAATGACCACCTGGTTGTTTGACTGCATAAAATATGCTGGCAATGTATGAGAGAAATGAATAAAAGATAATTGGTACATTATTTTGTGTGCATTTCTTATGCATGATACTTATCACCCAGAATAAATACACATCTTTGCATGTGTGTAGTAATCTAGCTAGTGTAGTGTCCTGAAAATGTATTTGCCTGAGTAGAGAATAAACTATTTAGCCTCATCCAGTTCGTTGCCACCAGTAATGTGTATAAACCCTGGATTGTTAATGCCATATATTGGCACTCCCCAGTAGAAGCAGTCCCCCAAAGGAATTAATGGAATTCTTGCATCAATTAAATGTTTAAAGACCAAATTAAATATATTAAATTATTTATTTGTTGTAGTGGGGACCGTAACATTAGTAATCTATACAAACTATACATTAAGGTTTTTATATATTTTTTTGTTTAGCTCACATAATATAATTTAAAAGTATGCATTAAAGGTGTCTGTACATTAATAAATGCATTTCTATGGCTTTCAAAATATTGTTTTAAATGGTGGGGGGGTGCCAGGTCTAGTGTGTACAAATAAATCATTGGTTGCTAGACTGTGGTTCGTTCTCTACACCGCAAAGGGAGAGTTCGTTTTTCATGGCCTTTTGTCCCGAGTGAGTGGAGTTGAATTATTTTAGACCATTATAGTGTTCATTAAGCGAAATCTTCACCCAACCGGGGCATCGGGCCATGCAAAAAAATAAACAGAAATCTGTATATAATGACGAGATGATGATGTCTCCGCCCTAACATTGGGAGTCGTTGTCCCAAAGGCAGAAAGATAAGGGAGTAGTTGCGTCCCAATCTATACCTCAGTGGTCCCCATTTGGCGACCGGAGTATGCGCACAGATAGAACAATGAGAAATATTTCACCGGATGTATAAATGTGAAGCATCCGCTTGGCGTTTCCACTCACTATCAAATGTGGTAGTGAGAGGAAGCCCGGTTGCCGGCAGTGGGAGAAGACGTTCTACTAAATTGTCTCATCGATAAAACATTTAATCTCAGTAAAGTTTTCTGTTCCCCAAACTAGTATCTGCTACGAACAGAGTGACTGAGGTTTTGTATAATTTCCCCTATGCCAAGGTGTTAAAAAAAGTGCGTTGTTTAGAAAGAGTGTAAAGGCAAATTGAGTTATTGCACACGCGCACTTCACAGAGTAGGCGTTAACTGACGGAAATATGTAAATGTAGCTAGAACGCGCCAATAGGATCTCGCTAGTTCGTACTTGGCTCTGCCCACGAGGACTAATTTGTTCTCATTTGAAATGACAGGCTGTGGTCTAGCAAATCCAATTTTATTTGTCACATGCGCCGAATACCATAGGTGTAGACCTTACAGTGAAACGCTTATTCACAAGCTGTTAATTAACCAACAATGCAGTTTTAAGAAAGAAACGTGTTTAAGTATTTACTCAAACGGAAGTAAATAAATAAATATTAGTTTAGTTGTGAAAATCTTTGGTATGGGTGTATGGAAAGGAGTTGGCGCCACTAATCTGAGACCAGTCTGGTCTGGGACGCTGCTACCTATATACTTGGGCAGGAAGGCAGGCGACAAGTTTAGGTATTGAGTTTATTTTTGCCAGGTTTTGGCGAGAGTAACATTTCGCTTCGCATCTTCCTCTCTGACTGAAGAGATTTTACCGGAAATGTCAGGCACCCTTTAAAATGTACGTCATTTCCTGGAAACGTGTCCCGGTTGTTGTAGTTCCTGTGGAGTAAACTGTCATTCCGAGGACTGCATTAGTTAGCTAGAAATACTCTGTTGATAATCCATCTGTTAGTCTACACCCTAACCAATGCGCGTCCTCTTCCTATCGAGCTGGTGGCACAGTTCGAGACATTGGACTAACATTACCTGAGTGTTGGGTGCACTGTTTTAGCTAGCTAGTTAATGAATTTAGCGTTATTAACCAACAGTTAGCAAGCAACAGAGAACAAACCAATTTGGCAGTAACGTTAGGTAGCTATAAAAGATTTCCCTAGCACACTGTCTATGAGCTAGATAGCTTTCAGCAGTAACGTTAGCTACTTCTACACTGCAAATCCCAAGCACAGAAGGGTAAGTACGTGAATGATGTCTTTTTTAGTTATCTGAGTATAATGCTGCGTTCAAAATAACTGGGAACTTGGAAATCTCTGATTTCAGTGCGTTCACGACAACAGGGAACTCGGGGGGGAAAAAACGAACTCCGAATGGGAAAATTAGTTTAAACTGTCATTTTACGCGTAATTCCTAGTCGGGAACCCGGGCCTACTTTTTAGAACAGATTTTCCGTGCTGAAGATCACTGACGTCATGATTCGTATTTTTTTTCTCCCGATTGTCTTGAAAGCACCATGACTGTTGGGCCCGCACGCCCTCTTTTGCTCGTTCACGTTACGGGCAATGGAGCAGTGCCCCGCGCCTCAGCATAATCGAATCCGCCCACTGATTTAGTTTCCAGAGGGTTGTACTTGTCAAGTACAGCTGGTTACTTATCTGCATACTTTGTTGGCTTGTCATATCTGAGTCAGAGAAGGAATCTGTCTGCATGGTGACTCATGGCAACCTAAGAGATGAACACTGTTTGTTAAGACTACAGCTGCCCTATGAGGTCACCATCAGCTAAACTAAAGCTTCGTGAAAACCCCTAGCCACCTTTCTCTCTTGTATCACTGACAATCAATTGGTGTAGATCAGTGAGCCTTCCATGGGATCAGTTAGTAGCTAGTGGTTAGTGACTTAACAAGCATTATTTCCCAGTCTACAGACCAGAGACCATCTTCTAGCAAAGTGTGTGAAACAGATGAAGGTAACTGCCAAAATAAAGGGAACACTAACAGTGCCTTAATAGGGTGTTAAGTCACCAGAACAGCCGGTAGATCTCCAAGGCATTTCTGGTCGATCGCCAAACATTTCTATAAAAAAAAACAATGAAGCCTTTGCGGTTCTATTTTTATTTTATTTTTATTAGTCTCGGGCTGTTGGTGGTAGGTGCAGCCAATTCAGCTGCCCTGTGTGCCGGGTAGGCAGGTTGTTGCCATTTCATGTGTCTGAAGGTACAAACTCTGCCTATCCGGTGGGCCTGGAGAGGAAATCAAGTGCACTATGCTACCGCTGGCCAATCGGATTGCTCAGATGACTGAGTCTGCAGTAATGTAGCAGGCATAAAAGAAAGCTACGGCAAAATGGATACTGGGAGATTTCAGAACGTTTAAACCATGACTGGAGAGCGACTGTCAACGAATACAGCAAAGAGCTGTTGCTTTTATGAGTGAGTTTGTGAATGAGTTCTTACTCAGCACTGTCAACACTGTATTCAAGCCATAAAATGTGAGTTCTACCTATTTCCACTCAGTGCTACAACAAGCACAGTAAACAGTAACGAATGAGTAGGAAAGTGTATCGATAGGCTTGCGTTTGTTATTATTAGCAGCTTGGGTCTTTAAAAAAAATTATTGAGCAATATTTCACTTTCTCTGTTCATAGGAGTAACAACATGAATTTGTGCATGAGGCAGAAATAATGCAGTGCGACTAGAGTTTCGCCATCAGCTGGAAGACCGTGTCCCTTTTTGGTCAGTGTCAGTGGAGGGATGTTGAGACGGACACTCAGTCTGCTGCTCTCTCCCTCCGCTAAGACTGACCATCAGATGCAGGCACCATCAGCCCAGTAAAATAAAAAGCAAATGATTTAAATGTATGCTCACTCAGCTGTGCCTAACAAGTAATACAACAATGGATCTATTCCCGGTGTGATCATATAGCCTACCTCAAATTTTGGAATATATATATTTTTTAAACGTCCCGAACAACAATGCATTGGCAGGTAAATTCAAGCAAAGCCAGTATGCAGTAATAATGTATTGGGCCTATAGCTTACTGCACAAACCTCATTGCTACAGTACTGTTTTTAATTGGTTAATGTTGCATAGGCTTACATTTAAGTCATTTTAATAAAAAATCAGAGCGGCAGATCTCGGCATGCATTTTGACTCAGTGATCTTGACTCAAAAGGTTGGTGACCACTAATATAGAGTCTACAAGTGCCTGTAACTCCATTGGAGGGATGCAATTTGGTGTTTTGTTGATGGTGGTGTGACACACTGTCTCAGGCACTGCTCCAGAATCTCCCATGAGTGTTCAATTGAGATCTGGTGACTGACACACACGTTAACACCCCCCTCTTCCCCTTAAAGTCACTGATCTCTTCTAGCCATGGTAACAAAAACAATGGGCAACTGGGCATTTTTAGACATGATCCTAAGCATGATGGGATGTTAATTGTTTAATTAACTCTAGGACCGCACCTGTGTGGAAGCACCTGCTTTCAATATACTTTGTATCCCTCATTTACTCAAGCGTTTCCTTTATTTTGGCAGTTACACATACAGCGTGACACACACACTTTGCTAGAAGATAATGTCTGTAGACTGGAATAGAATAATACTAGTACTCCAAAGTAACTGAATCCGTGGAAGACACACACGGGTAAAGAGTTATGGGAACATTGTGTTTAAGCCATTGCAGCTTGGCACCAGCTAACATTACAAATAGCCTATGACTTTTGCAAACTGCATGATTTCAATCTGAAAGGATCCATGAGCACCAACATGTGAACTTCATAAGAGCATGTCAAATTGGGTGTCAAATGAAAGACGAGTCTCTTCTTTAATTAAGGCATATTATATACATTTTTCAATAAGCAAAGGCTTTGATTTCTGGTATAACAGATTGAAAAGGGGTCTTAGAAAACATTTACCAGAAAAAGTCTTACACGGTATTAGAAATGCATCAAAACACAATCATGTTGAAGTAAAGACCCCTGCCCACTAATATCGTCACATTTTGTTTGAGAAATGATTTGCTTTCTGTAAGTTTAAGAAACTTTGCCTTGTAATTTTGTTACAAAAAACCCCCCACATACTGTATCTTTAAGATATTTTATAATTTCTCTCCCTCTTGAGGAAGGATAATGAAAGTTTATAAAGTAACAAGTAAAGGTAGCTCTACCAATTAGTTTGTGTTTTTACTGATGTCAAGTTTGTTTATTAATTAGTAACAGAATTACTGCAATTTAATTGGCTACAATGATTTCCCATAGTTCACCTTCTTAACTGTCCTCCCTTCCACTGGCATACTGTTATGTTCAGCTCATAACTGTTTTTGTTCTTTTCTTCCTCTGACTGTTGTCTGGTGGTCAAAGCATAACTGAACAGTCTGGACAACCCCTCCCTCTCCTTCTTCCCCTCTCTCTCTCTCTCTCTCTCTCTCTCTCCAGTTCAGTTAATGTCACCTCTCCCGGCTCTTACTGACATCTACCATGACACCTACCCTCTTTCCATTTACTGTAACCAGCATCCTCACCCACTGAGCACCGATCGACACCGAACCTCCATGGAAGTTGAAAAGTAGCTGAAATTTGGTCAGTCCGCCCTGACCGGGCCAAATCAGAACCAATCATAGATGTCTGTTTGGACAGTACAGTAAAAAAGGTAGAGTACAGTATACTGTACTGAACATAGTGTACTGAACATACAATATCTACTATGCTGAACATATTTACTGTACTCCTACTCTACTGAGCTATGCTGTGATGTCCAAACTTGTGAAACATAGACATCTATGATTGTTTCAGATTTGGTCTGGTCGGTACCAACCAAATGTGATCTTGTTTGGAGGCGGAACTCATTACAATGATAGCCAGTGTGTAGAATAATACCCAAATATGCAAAATAAGGATATTGCATATTTTTACCTTCTGTGTAGCTATGTAGAATAGTGATATTCATATCCATAATAACGCATTTTTGTATTGTACAGGTTAGGGACAAATGATGGAATTCCGTTACCAGATGTAAATCAATTTCAATTGACAAAATATTTGTCATGTCATAGCTGACACCCCATTCTTTCTACAGGCAACTTTGAATCATCATTTGGAGCAGATATTTGGAAAATGTGGTTCCAGATTTTTTTCGCGGGATATTTTACCTGAATTGTTTTACCAAATGTTGCATCTGCACAGTTCTTCCAGTAAATATGTTTTTGTGAACTATTATGTGTAAATAGTTTGAAGTAGTCCTTGTTAATACAGTTTTCTGATTGAAAAAAAAAAACTTTGAAATCAATGTTTTTTGTTTGGCATACATCTCAAAGTGAAACGTCGGAGTGAAGGTGTACTTCCGGTACCATGGAATTGCCAGAGTATCACCCTTGATCAAATAGCTACTAATTTCAGACATGACATGCAAATGTAAATCTCTGAAACACTGTTAAACTGTGCCAGCTATCCAATAAAGGTTGAGCCGCAAAGGTATGCAACCACACTGTTGATTGTGAAACTATAGCCTAATACATGCACACCAGCTACCTAATCCAGTAGTACTTTTTGACTAAAGATTATTAAAGCCGACGGTCAAACTTTTTTTTTTAACCCTCAATGTTATTGGGAAGGAATTTCCGGAATGAGGCGGGGCAAAGCTATTTCCTTTTAAAAAAGGCATTTCTTATTTCAACATAAATCCGAGTATTAAACCTGAACAGAGGCAAGTGTCGATTTGAAAGTGTGGGTGATTTTAAATCCAAGTGAATGTGTTCACCGAGAACATGCACAGGTTATTAGGTAACGGTACCATTCGACGCGGCAAACGCAGAAACAAACCACCCGACCTGCCTGCCCCCGGGTCGTGGATTAACGCCGCCCTGTGGCCAATAATTGAATGGAATTCACCAAAGTAATTCGATGAAGACTTGCTGCGGAGAGACTATTCTATCTCATAATTTGTACGAAATAAGCCTATGTGACCTTCAGTAGAGTCAAGATGACTTATTTGCACATCCTGGTACTGGTTAACGTTGTTCTTCCACGTAGACAACACATTCTGTTTGAGAGTATCAAAACTGCAAGTGATTACTTTTGCTCTCTGAGCAAGATGGTGGTTGGTGTGTGACCACGTGACTTTTGCCCTTTCAGCCCTTGGATGGAGGCCCACAGCTCAAGCCGGTCAAGCCTGTCCAGGAAGAGGAGGAGAGATGGATCCAAGGGAGAATCTGAGGAGGTAGAGCGTCCAGGGAAAGTCCCAAAATCCACCGTGGTGAGTGAGGAAGAGGCTTTGTGGGTCTGTGTGTGTGTGCAGACTTTGTTTATGGGGAGTTGCTATGTGTTGGGTAAGAGAGGCAAGTGAGTCAAATGATTCGTATGAAGGAAAACCTCATTGTAGTAATGTGTGTTCCTACACTAGGGTTTAAAAGATCCCGCCTCCTTTGCTGATGAGCTGGTGTCGGCTGAGGACACTCCATACCTGCGAGTCAGCATGGAGGAGGCCAAGAGGGGAACTCCATGTGAGTTGTGCGCACACTCACGGTCTTACACTCACTCAAAAACAACCTCTCACCCCAAATGTACCATTCCGAAAATTTATAGAACAGGGGTATTCAACTCTTACCCCAACGGGGTCGGGAGCCTGCTGCTTTTCTGTTCTCAGTGGTGTAAAGTATTCAAGTAGTACTTTTAAGTGGTATTTTGGGGAATCTGTACTTTACTATTTATTTTTGACTACTTTTACTTCACTACATTCCTAAAGAAAATGATTTACTTTTTACTCCATACATTTTCCCTGGCACCCAAAAGTACTTGTTATATTTTGAATGCTTATCAGGAAAATATTCAAATTAACACACTTATCAAGAGATCATCCCTACTGCCTCTGATCTGGCGGACTCGTTTGTAAATCACGTGTTGAGTTTTGGAGCGTGCTCCAGGCTATCCGTAAATACATTTAAAAAAAGAAAGAAAATGGTGCCATCTGGTTTGCTTATGTAAGGAATTAGAAAAAGTGTACTTTTACTTTTGATACTTAATTACATTTAATTTTGATACAAGTATATTTAAAATCAAATACTTTGACTTTTACTCAAGTAGGATTACACTGGGTGACTTTCACCTCTACTTGAGTCATTTTCTATTAAGCTACTTTTTCCTCCACTGTCTGTTCTGCTGGATAATTAATTGCATACACCTGGTCTCCCAGGTCTAAATCAGTCCCTGATTAGAGGGGAACAATGAAAAAAATGTAGTGGAACTGGCTTCAAGGTCCAGACTCAAGTTGAGTTTGAGGGGTATACAATGTTGCGCTAATGAAGTGACTTGTGATCGACTGTCATCACCAGCACATCCCTCCTTTCTCCCACAGTTCATAGGCCAGTGCGGGTCTATGCAGATGGCATCTTTGATGTGTTCCACTCAGGCCACGCCCGGGCACTCATGCAGGCCAAGGGCCTCTTCCCCAACACGTACCTCATCGTGGGCGGTGAGTGTCTCACTCTGGCTGTGTGCATGTCAACCTTTCCTCTTAACATGTCACTGTCTGTCCATTTGGTTCTTCAGCATCATTTTTTTTCTTCAGAGAATTAACTTTACATAGATGGTGCTTAATTAAGTACTAGGACTAATTGTGTATTCGATTTTCCTGAACCTCTGTGCTTCTCTTCATCCCGTCTCAGTGTGTAGTGACGACCTGACGCACAAGTTCAAGGGGTTCACAGTGATGAATGAGGATGAGCGCTACGATGCAGTCAGCCACTGCCGCTACGTGGACGAGGTCGTCAGGAACGCGCCCTGGACGCTAACGCCCGAATTCCTCGCCAAGCACCGAGTGAGTGAGCACGAGAGAGGGAAAGAAAGTTAGAGGGATGGGGGGGGGGGAGAATGGTAAGCATTGACATGCTGATTGGTCTGAGAGTATGTACACTGACCAAAAATATATTATGCAACAATTTCAATGATTTCACTGAGTTACAGTTCATAAATTCAAATGAAATAAATTCATTAGGCCCTAATCTATGGATTTCACATGACTGGAAATACAGATTATGTATCGGTTTGTCACAGATACATAAAAGGTAGGGGCGTGGATCAGAAAACCAGTCAGTATCTGGTGTGACCATCATTTGCCTCATGCAGCGCGACATCTCCTTCACATAGAGTTGATCAGGCTGCTGATTATGGCCTGTGGAATGTTGTCCCACTCCTCTTCTGGCTGTGCGAAGTTGCTGGATATTGGTGGTAACTGGAACATGCTGTCGTACACGTCGACCCAGAGCATCCCAAACATGCTCAATGGGTTACATGTCTGGTGAGTATGCAGGCCGAGGATGAACCGGGACATTTTCAGCTTCCAGGAATTGCGTACAGCTCCTTAGGACATGGGGCCATGGATTATCATGCTGAAAAATGAGGTGATGGCGGCAGATGAATGGCAGGACACTGCCCCTCAGGATTTTGTCACGGTATCTCTGTGCATTAAAATTGCCATCGATAAAATGCAATTGTGTTCGTTGTCCGCAGCTTATACCTGCACATACCATAACCCCACCACCACAATGGACAAACAACTCGCCCACGCGACACCATACACACTGTCTGCCAGGTACAATTGAAACCAGGATTCATCCGTGAAGAGCACACTTCTCCAATGTGCCAGTGGCCATTGAAGGTGAGCATTTGCCCACTGAAGTTGGCTTTGACACCAAACTGCAGTCAGGTCAAGACCCTGGTGAGTACAACGAGCACGCAGATGAGCGTCTCTGAGACGGTTTCTGACCGTTTGTACAGAAATTCTTTGGTTGTGCAAACCCATCAGCTGTCCGGGTGGCTTCTTCTGAGACTATCCTGCAGGTGAAGAAGCTGGATGTGGAGGTCCTTGGCTGGTGTGGTTGCACGTGGTCGGTCTGCAGTTGAGGCCGGTTGGACATACTGACAAATTCTCTAAAACAACATTGGAGGTGGGTTATGGTAGAGAAACTAACATTCAACTCTGGCCACAGCTCTGGTGTTCCTGCGGTTAGCATGCCAGATGCATGCTCCCTCAACTGGAGCCGTATGTGGTATTGTGATGCACATTTTAGTGGCCTTTTTCCCCCAGCACAAGGTGCACCTGTGTAATGATCATGTTTAATCAGCTTCTTCATATGCCACACCAGTCAGGTGGATGGATTATCTTGGCAAAGGCTCACTAACAGGGATGTAAACATTTGTGCACAAAATTTGAGAAGCTTTTTGTGCGTATGGAACGTTTTGGAGATCTTTTTATTTTAGCTCATGAAACATGGGACCAACACTTTAACTGTGGTTTATATTTTGTCTGTGTATATCATCCGTCTCTCATTCACCCCGATAACCCACCAGATCGACTTTGTTGCCCATGACGACATCCCATATACATCAGCAGGCCAGGATGACGTTTACAAGCACATCAAGGAGGCGGGTGGGTACCATGACAACCAGCAGGAATGACAAACATGAACGTCCTGGTACCCTGTGTCTGTCACGATGACCCTTTTGACCCCTTGTGCCTACAGGCATGTTTGCGCCCACCCAGCGGACGGAGGGCATCTCCACCTCGGACATCATCACGCGCATCGTCCGCGACTACGACGTGTATGTGAGACGCAACCTGCAACGCGGCTACACTGCAAAAGAGCTCAACGTCAGCTTCATAAATGTGTGTTAACACTTCATGTTGCTATCATTCTTATTAGTTGTGGTGATCATGTGATAACTATTGCTAGTTATGACTCAAGTTGAGGTAGCCATCGGTCTATTTGTCAGAGGACAGTAGAAGCAGAATTAATTTAAGTAGTTGAATGAAAGCTGCTAAGACATTTTTACTAGTCTAGTGCAGCCTTGCTCGCCAAGGTCTGGATTTGACACTGTGCCCCTGTCTTTCAGGAGAAGAAGTACCACCTGCAGGAGCGTGTGGACAAGGTGAAGAGGAAGGTGCGTGACGTGGAGGAGAAGAGTAAAGAGTTTGTGCAGAAGGTGGAGAACAAGAGCATCGACCTCATTCAGAGGTGGGAGGAGAAGTCCCGGGAGTTCATCGGCAACTTCCTGCAGATGTTCGGCCCCGAGGGAGCACTGGTGAGAGAGCTTCTGTTCTCTCTCTGTGTGGTGTAAAGTAGACTGGTGTATTTTGTGGCAATCCTAATTTCCTGCTCTGGGCAATAATATAGTGATGAGTGTGGTTTTCCATGGAAGATTTGTATCGTGCTATAGATCAGTGTGCACGGCCTAATTTGTTCTATAGCCTAAGAACAACCAATGAACTTGTAATGTTGACTGACATGCCTCTTTCTCTGTAGAAGCACATGTTGAAGGAGGGCAGGGGCCGGATGCTGCAGGCCATCAGCCCAAGACAGAGTCCCAGCAGCAGTCCCACCCGTGAGCGCTCTCCCTCCCCCGTCTTCCGCATGCCCTTCTTAAACAAGGCCTTGGCCTCGCCCCACCACAGTGCTGCACGGGGATACACCGTCAGTGAGGATGATGACGAGTCTGACGAAGGTTAGGGCTCCCATTTCTCGCGTTAGTTAATCCTGCTCTTCGGTCCATCGACAGTATCAACGTTCAAGGCCCTCCAACCAATCATCAGTATAGTGTTGTCCCTCACTTCATTTTTTCACTCCTTTTTAAATTGCTGGTGTCCATTTAATTTGTACTGTACCACATCAGTCAGAGGGGGGTTAATGCAGAATTATTTTTTGACAGCCGATGTTGCATTTCTCACCGATAGGAACATTTATAGATATTATTTTGATGCACGCTTCCTACTCAGGATGTTATAACCTTAAGTGGGTAGATTTTTAGTTACCCATGAGTTTAGTGGGAAATTCAGTTTTGTCTTCGGTGCACTGTTGCATTCCTCCACAGATTATCTGAATATAGTAACCATCAGTCCCTTGAGGATTCCCCCTCGGAGTGTTTGTTTGCTTCTGTGAGTGTGTAAACTGCTAGTATGTGTAGGCATCTCGATGTCCTCCATCCATGGACTCAGCTTGACCTTTTTGCACATTATAATAATACTAATAGTTGGTCTCACTCGAGGTCAGTCGTTGGACAGAGGTTTTCAAAGCATAGTGCCCAGCATTTAACTAAAGAACTGGATCTTGTTCAGTAGGGCTCAAGAGAACCTGTTTTCAGGAGGTTCTAGCTGAACCCAAACACTTGTGTGCAATAACGAGACCTCGTTTTAAAAATGACTACATGCGTAATACAATTTTATCCCTGTTACATATCTATCTCCCTCCTGTAGTTGGGATCCCTTGATTTTGGCTGTTGACCCAACCCTTGCTAGTCTTTGTGGCAGCAAAGCAGGTGGTTTTATTTCCTATATAATTATTTTAAGCATATTATCGTAACCATGTTGGATTGTCTATACAGTATAAGGGATGATATAATCCATTAAAATACTGCTTCTCATTAGGGCATGTCTATATCTCTCTCTTGGTAGCAAGAGTTTTCTGATATGTAAGAAGCCAGTACTAACCTTTCACTCTCTGTCAGATACAAAATGTACCTGGCTTTAAGTACATTGTTTTAAACATTTTATTGTTTTGGGTTGAGTTTGTTTAGCTCCTGAATGTGCAGGCATGAGATCCCAGGGAACATGTCAATGGAATAAAAAAAAAATTAAAAAAACTTCAACCGTAACCTTGTGGAATTCGTCAAATCCATGGATGATTTTAATCTTAAATCCTGTTTCTTCTCAAATCGAACAGTAATCGCCGCCGCCAGGTTGTTAACAAGGCGGCATGGTGTCTTTTCTGTAATGTATACAAACATTTCCTAGGGAAGGCAGATGCAGCACTTAGTGGGGCAAAAGAGTATTTAGTCAGCCACCAATTGTGCAAGTTCTCCCACTTAAAGAAGAGGCCTGTAATTTATCATAGGTACACTTCAACTATGACAGACAAAATTAGGGAAAAAAATCCAGAAAATCACATTGTAGGATTTTTAATGAATTTATTTGCAAATTATGGTGGAAAATAAGTATTTGGTCACCTACAAGCAAGATTTCTGGCTCTCAGACCTGTAACTTTAAGAGGCTCCTCTGTCCTCCACTTGTTACCTGTATTAATGACACCTGTTTGAACTTGTTATCAGTATAAAAGACAACCTCAAACAGTCAAACTCCCCTATGGTCAAGACCAAAGAGCTGTCAAAGGACACCAGAAACAAAATTGTAGACCTGCCCCAGGCTGGGAAGACTGAATCTGCAATAGATAAGCTGCTTGGTTTGAAGAAATCAACTGTGGGAGCAATTATTAGGAAATGGAAGACACACAAGAACACTAATCTCCCTCGATATGGGGCTCCACGCAAGATCTCACCCCGTGGGGTCAAAATGATCACAAGAACGGTGAGCAAAAATCCCAGAACCACACGGGGGGACCTAGTGAATGACCTGCAGAGAGCTGGGATCAAAGTAACAAAGCCTACCATCAGTAACACACTATGCCGCCAGGGACTCAAATCATGCAGGGCCAGATGTGTCCCCCTGCTTAAGCCAGTACATGTCCAGGCCTGTCTGAAGTTTACTAGAGAGCATTTGGATGATCCAGAAGAAGATTGTGAGAATGTCATATGGTCAGATGAAACTAAAATATTACTTTTTGCTAAACTCAACTCGTCGTGTTTGGAGGACAAAGAATGCTGAGTTGCATCCAAAGAACACCATACCTACTGTGAAGCATGAGGGTGGAAACATCATGCTTTGGGGCTGTTTTTCTGCAACGGGACCAGGACAACTGATCCGTGTAAAGGAAAGAATGAATGGGGCCATGTATCGTGAGATTGATGGGAGGTTTTCACTCAGCAAGGGCATTGAAGATGAAACGTGGCTGGGTCTTTCAGCATGACAATGATCCCAAACACACCGCCCAGGCAACGAGGAGTGGCTTCGTAAGAAGCATTTCAATGTCCTGGAGTGGCCTAGCCAGTCTCCAGATCTCAACCCCATAGAAAATCTTTGGAGGGAGTTGAAAGTCCGTGTTGCCCAGCAACAGCCCCAAAACATCACTGCTCTAGAGGAGATCTGCATGGAGGAATGGGCCAAAATACCAGCAGTGTGTGAGAACCTTGTGAAGACTTACAGAAAACGTTTGACTTCTGTCATTGCCAACAAAGGGTATATAAATGGATTGAGAAACTTGTTATTGACAATACTTATTTTCCATCAATTTGCAAATAAATAAATTAAATCCTACAATGTGATTTTTCTGGATTTTGTTTTTCATAGTTGAAGTGTACCTATGATAAATTACAGGCCTCATCTTTTTAAGTGGGAGAACTTGCACAATTGGTGGCTGACTAAATACTTTTGCCCCACTGTATATCAAGGTTTCTCATAAGTCATTACTCCAAGTGCTTGACATACGTCGCTTTGAACGGGGCACCTGGTGCCAGCTTAATCAGATCCCCTCATGGCTACATTGCAGACATGCCTAGATAGGTGTTTATCACCTCCGGTAACCACATATAGCAATCTGATCCCCGACTGCGCATGACATGGCATAACCTTTGGTTCATGCAATGCAACGACAACAATGTAGTCGGCCTGGAACACAACCAATCCTTCACTAGCACGTGTTCATGTACATTGCAACTCAACAGAGAAAGTGCGTGTACAAATCCCAAGTAAAGTGAAAACAAAGACGAGAGGTGGTGCTCGTTACATGATCGGATTTTTACAAATAAGGAGCCAGTTAAGGCAATGTGACCTTACCACAAGGGCAGGTAAGAGCTAAGCCACTTGTGGTCAGGATGAGTCCCGCTCACATGCGATCAGACAGAGCAGTTCAAAGGAGAGAAAGGAACTAGTTAGCTAAAAGATAGACCCGAAAAACAACGGGTCACTTCAAAGACCTTGACCCTATAACTGCAGACTGGACTGTAACACAGACCTGGTGAAGATCTGTTTCAGAGCAATACGTTGTCATTAAAGCAGTGAATTGGGAGCATAGTGTGCAGGCCTTCCTGTATTATGTGCGTATGACCACAAACTGTCTTTTCTACAGGACCAGTTAGTTAAAAAAAAAAAAAAAGTTTCACATCTGTGCGTTATAAAAACATTTTTATTCATCCCCAACCTTGAGTAAAGGATAAGGGGAGATAGAGATGGCGGACAGAGGAACAGAGGGAGATTGCTTGGTATACCGCTCGCTAACATTAGCAGCGAGTCTCGTAGATGCCACTTCGGCCAATGTAGCGCACCCATTTGATAACATCATGGTCACTGTAGTTCAGCTTGGACTCAAACACCTTCAAGTAGCGCACCTTCAGCCCAGAGGGGGCAAATGGAACCTGAAGGGGACAAAGATATCCAGGTTAGGAGTCATATGCAACTGCATTTTAATACGGTAAGCTGAAATGCTCAAAATTATCATTGCGTGTGCCTGCAGCCATACCTCAAAGTTCATGGAGATGGGAGGACGAGCCCACTTCTTCTTATCGTTGGTGGGCAGCAGCTCGATTTCAGCACTGATCTGAGACTCCTTCATCCCAGCCATGCGCTTAATCCTCCAATTAGGAAACAGACATTCAACATCGGAAAGGGCCATTCAAAATTGAAAAGGGGGTACTGTGATGGAGATGATTGACATAACTCACTTCCATACGATGGCGTTCTCGCTGGCCTTGTACTTGGCCTTGCCCTTCATGCAGATCACCTGGACACCGCTGGTGTTGAGCGGCGTGGGAATGCGCACCTGGAGCAACGGTAAACAAGTCATAACATGATAAAGTCTCATGCAGCAGACTAAACGTGAACTTGTAAGAACAACTACAATTAACAGGCCGAGCATAAACAAAGGGTTATGATACAAAACATACTAACTTCAAAAAGAGTACAATGTACCCCAAGATCGCATGAAAGACCAGTTTCAAACAAAGTGACAGAACACCACAATCAAAAAATAATAATTGAAGAGGCCGAATAACTACCTCAATTTTCTGGGCCAGTAGCGAGGGTTTGAAGTTGGACTTGATGACCACTTTGACCTCCAGCTTGGTGCGGCCCACCTCCCGGACCAGCGGAATGACTCGGAAAGGTAGGATGATGTCTTTAGTGGTTCGGTATCTAGACGCAGGGGTAAAACCACACAACTCGTGTCAAACTAAAACACACGCAGGGGGGAATGGCTCAATCATTGGACACAATGCATACAGACAAATACAAAACATGCGAGCACATGCACAGGGTCAATACAGTTTTGAAGCTTAGCCTGTGACACACTTACCTCATGAGCTCATACTCTCCATCCGGAGGGATGAAGCTGATGCTGCGCTCCGAGTCAAACTTACTGAGACGCACACACTGGTTGAACGTACAGTCGTCGATGGCTATAGATTGCTTTCCACTGGTACTACAGGGGCAGAGGGAGAAGAGAGTTGAACGTCTATCCGCGCATACCCACCCGGTCATACTGACACACTCAAACGAACACACAAACCAAACATATAAATGCACTGCTCTACATGCCCCACATCCTAATACAACACCACAGAAACACACTCAATACACACACACACAAAAAGGGACACAGTGGCTACCACAACACAGCAACCCTGTGGATGCTAACCATTTCCATCACTGTCAAAGATGGGGTCAGGGTTAAGGGTCAAGCGGGTAAACAAACAACACTCTCAGTAATGACTAAGAAATAAATAACCAATCCACTAAAGATTTGAAGAGGCTAGTCAGATTTGTATCAATTAGCAGACACACGAGTTGACTGCCGAAGCACAAATGAATATAGTAAAACCAGTAAATATTGGAGCCTCCTCAAATGCTTAATAAAGCAGTCACCATAAATGACACGATAGCCAAGACAGCGGGACATATGGAGGTAAGGCCAGACATCAATACAGTACCTTCCTCCTCCCCCTAAATCACTGAGGTACAGCACAGAAAGAGAAAGAAAGGAGACACACTGAAAGAAACTAATTGTAAGCCTCAAGCAAAGCTGTAAATAGAAGTCTTAGTCCAGGGACTGACAGTTTGGGCAGTGAACTGTCTGAAACAACAACATTCTACTGTACACAGAAGGTTAAGTCAGAATCAACACAATTGCCCATCAGTCTGAGTTGAAAAAGTTGAAACTCAATACAAGACATTCTTTATCCAATTCTGCAGCACAAGTCTTATATTTAGCCCCACCCCTTTAATGTCAAGCTCTGTCCAGGGTTGGAGTGAATCGCTTTTCAACTCAGAAACTAAAGCAAATTTCTAATTCTCCTCATGAAATGTGCAATTTCAGTATACTTCCTGAAACTAAATGGAATCTACCCCAAACCCTGGCTCTGTCCAAACAGCCACTCTTACTCACCTCTTTCCCGCCTCATTAGTGACCCCGCCTTTACCCGCCTTATCAATTATAATTTTGTCGTTCATGCCAAATTTGCACTCTGGCATTCCGCTCAGGTAGCTCTTCATTACCACACGGCCGGACACGTGGGCGCTCAGGACCTGACCTGGATGGGGTAAAATTGAAAGGGTCAATCACGAGGAAACAACATTACTCCTACAACTCCCCTAGATACTTTCCCTCTTAGCATATTCAACAGGACAACTGTGTAGGCCGTTTACGTTCAAGCGTTATGACCATCATTCACCTTGAGGCGACATGAGCAGGTTGACACTCTCCAGCACATCCAAGAAGAGCTCATTGCGTCGATACTTGATGCCTTCGCGACGCCAGCCAATCTGCCCGGTCACCTGACTAGTGATCTGAGACTGCTCTTCCTTTGTCTGGAAAAGGAGAGAGAGAAAGAGCAACAGGATATCAAGTGAAAGAAAACAGTGTATGGTTGCAACCAGGCCTAATGTCCCAAATAGAACAGCCCAAACCAAATGAGGCTCATCATTACCTGATGCTGCATCCGGCCCGTGTCCACAATCCCAGAGAAAGAAAAAGAAGAGAGTCAAAAAACAGATGGCCCACAGTTCTGCTAAAGAGCCCATCGCAGAGCGTTACGGCAGTGACACGGAGATACTCGTCATCCTCACCTGGCCTTTGATGCCCTGCTGAGTGATGAAGGTCTTCAGTGATCCCGTCTCAGAGTTCTGGGGATACCCGAAATCCAGGATCTCTGCACAAAACAAAGAAACCAAATGACGAAGAGGGTAAGTAAGGAACCAAACAGGAAAAATAGATATCAAATGGCATAAGAGTGAGAAATTTGGTCAGCCACAGTTACCGTCGAGCAGCTCGTAGATCAGCACAAAGTTGTTCTTGATGTTCTCCTCGCTGATCTTGCCAAAGTAGGAAGCCATGACATCGCACATCTTGTAGAGGAACTCAAACACCATGGCGGCGTTGACGTTCTGCTTGGTAACCGCTGCCAGCCAGATGTTGGAACGCTTGACATGGAAGAAGCTGGTACGTGCAATGTTGGTCACTGGAGAGCGCACCTGCTGCCGGGCATGGATCACATTCACACGGAACGCGTCCACCGCGTTGCGCCTGAGAAAAGAAGGTAGAGCAAGTTGTGATATGCCAATTTAGCAATTTTGTTGATAGATTTTGCAACTTTTTTTCCAAACAGCACCCAGCAACAAATGTATCTACTTTAAAAAAAAAATGTATTTGGAACTTTTAGCAACTTTTGAAAAGTGACTCAAATGCTAAAATGCATGCATTCTCCGTCTAAATGACACAAAAACGATTCTCTGTCACAACACATGTGCCTGGCTGCAAAAATGCGTTGCGAGTGACGTCAGCAGCAGGCGCTCAGCTCGTGCACAGGCAGCAGCAGGCCAGCAGCAAATTGCAAATCATTGTTGGCTGACTGCAGCAGTAGTACGGGTTCGACGAGCCAAACCTAATGAATATAGATGGTCACGAATGTTTGATCTTGAACAGAACGTATAACATCAATCAACATGTCTCAATCAATATTGTACAGCCAGAAGTACAGAAAAGAGTGGGAGTCTGTACCTGAACAAATGTCAAATCATATTTTTTGCCGAGATGGCCAGTCAATTTGCGTAACGTTATTGTGTATTCTACGCAATGACGCAGTTTTACGTTATCACATAATGACATCACAAAGTCATTTAGCAACAAATCAACCTGCCTCTAGCAACTTACCCTGAAAATTTGTTGGCAACACAGAGCAAGGAAGAGAAGCAGTGCTTTCATGTTATGAGTAAATGTGGAAGAGGATGTACCTCCATCTGCAGTTGATCACAACAAAAGCAAACTCAATACGCTCTTGGTTAATAGTACACACACACACACCAGTAGTGTGTATAAAGTACAACTGTCTCCCTGGGACTTTCAGAGGGATAGTCAACTGTCAAATATTTGTCAACTACACTACCTACGATGTTTTTTATTCCAGACCTTCTACTTGACATTCAAGTTCCTGGTAGAATATTAAAGACTATTGCCCCCCCCCCCCAAAAAAAACGAGTAACCCTCTGAACATCCTAATAGTACGCTTTGCTGAGGCCAGCACATATGAACTTGTCTGTGGCGCGATGGGTAACGATGCTTTGTGGGTGACTGTTGTCTGTGTGCAGAGGGTCCCTGGTTAGAGCCCAGGTAGCTATACTGTTACAGTTAGAGTGCTTTAGAGATCTGGTGTGGATGTATAAATAACTGAAGGGTTTACTACAGATGAGGCAGCATGTCCAGACAAGGCTGCGGAGTCCCAATCAGTGATGTTCAAGATTCAGGAATACATTCCCAGGTGCAGGGTGCACAACTTCTGTGAGCTTGACAGTGAAACTGACATTGACCATAAAGCTACTGCCTCGTAGTTTATCATACCTTTATTCATTTGAAACCAGTACAGATTCTGGGAACCAGTTTCCCAGAAATACAAATCTCTGGAACCAATTTTAGATGAGGGACTCTGCAGAGACAGACTCAGCACTAGCCAGCCTCTCCCCATGAGAGTGGACAAAGAGAGATGGAGATAGGGACAGAAGGGTCACTGGTACCATACATGATCATTTAACAGGATCTGTTTTTTAGAAAGCAATGTCGAGTAAGGAGGGAAGAACACTAGTGGGTAAGGGGAGGACAGTAGATGCACATCAGAGGCATTAGTTGGTTGCAGTAATTGAGTTTGTTCTTTGGTCACTGATATGTCAGGTGACATGATGAAAGGGTCATCAGGTAGTTGCTGTGGGTCAGAGGACATGCGTTGGGAGTCACTGATTGGTTGCCTTGGGTCAGGGGACATGCTTGATAGGCTGGTGCATCGCTTACCTATTTCTACAGTGGCCAAGATGAAGGAAAATGACAGAAGGATAAAGAGGTAGAGGGATGATATAAAAGGAGAGGAAAGAGACAAAAATGTACAAAGACATTTGTGCATGTACAGATAGAGTAACATGGTGTTTAAAAGGCCATACCACTGTAGTAAACCGCCAAATGCAGTCTAAATTAGTTAAATTAATTACTTTACCCACCAATAGTGGTTGAATTTAAGAGAGTGTGGAGTCTAATCTAAGGCAATTTGAATGCGTCAACAAATCTTGTGTCTGGAAAATCTTGGCATTATTTTTGTAGTGCCAAGCAAGATCATCAACCCTAGATGTAGTGGTGGGGTTAGATAGCTGGGTGAGAAAATCTAATCAAATGTTCAAATATGCTTCCTAAACTGACAGTGAAATGCTTACTTACGGGCCCTTCCCAACAACAGAGGGGGAAAAAAGGGAAACGATTGAAAAATTATAACGAGAAGAATAAATACACAACGACTGACCATAACTTGTCTAAATACACAGGGTACCAGTACCAAGTCGATGTGCAGGGGTACGAGGTAATTGAGATATATGTACATACTGTATCTAGGTAGGGATAGTGACTAGGCAACAGTATAGACAATAAACAGTAGCGTATATGATGAGTCAAAAGAGTTCATGCAAAAAAGGGTTCACTCATTGGCTACTGCAGAAACATTGCATTGTCTAAGACCTGATACAACAGCCATTATCCCCAAGATGATTATAGCCTAGCTATTAGCTCAGTAATTGTGTTTGGTGGGTGCACTGTGCTAATGACCTAAGGAGTAAGTTCAATACCTACGTAGTTACATTGAACCCCTAACAGAATCATCTCCCCAACTTACTTCAGGCCAACCAGGTGGACACCACTTCACATCTCAGTCTTCCCTTATGACGGCATTGTAATAGAACCTCCTTAAAAACTCCCCAAACCAATTACCACCTCACTTACCCTATATCATCGCGGTAGACACGGGAGATAAGGACCTCCCCTTTGTGGTTGTAAATGAACAGTCCTCCGATCATCGTGGCTGTTCCTTAGTCCAAACTGGCCATGGTGAAAACGAACTCCGTCTGATTGAGAGGGTGCTATTACATTCCACCGGGTCAAATTCCCGGTACATGCAAATGTAGAATAAAGAGGATTCTGAATTACCCAGATATCAAGGATCCCACAGTGGTGAATAAATCAGTCACAACGGTGATGTACACACACACAAATCCTAAAGTAGTCATGCTGGGTAGGTTAGATGTATAATGGTAACTATTAAAGCTAGTAAATGTTACAAAACTCCAGTAGTAGCTAGCTATGACTTTGGGTGTGGTTTCAGGTTCATTATGGAGGGTTTCTGGCATTGGGAAAAGGAATAGACAATTTCCTGATTATGCCAAATAATGTATTATTCATTTGTTATAGTTTATAATATGATGAGGCGTATGAATACTATGAAATGAAAGACATGCCTGTAATTCTAGCTGTGTGTGACTTCCTGGTATAGTACTACAGTAGAACAGAAAGCAAGAGTTTCCCCATTCCAGCACAACATGGCTTTACTTATTAACTGGACACACACATAGCTGGATTAGCAAGTTAATTTCCCATCCACGAGAGTGGAATGTTGTTGGTGGTCCCTGACATGGTCTGTCACTTAGCAGGTTTAATTGCTATTTTATTGCCCCAAGATGTCTGCCTGCCTGACCGGAAAAGATAGCTAACCATCTCGACAAGTTCATACATTGTTGATATTCTCCTTAGCTGACGTTAGTTATGGTTTCAGAAGTAACTTTGGTGGGTGGTTGACCTTCGCCCTGGGGAAAAAAATACGATGGGGAGCTAACCAACTATTGAGCTGCAGAACTAGGAGAACTAGTTGGCAAGGTAATTAACTAGCAAAATAGACAGAACCTAGTCAGCCCAATTGGCTAACTATTGCCTAGCTTGTATAAACGCTCAACTAGCTATACCGTTTTTACTGTTAAATATGCTGAGAATTGTCTTCAATATAATTATCATCTTACCGGAGTCTTCTCTCACACCTAGGTTCACGGCCCTTTATTCTCGGAGATATTTCTGGGTCACACACACCAGGTAATTCTGCTGTTCACATTCATCTACATCAGCTGACCACCGTCTAGGAACATACAGAAAAGGATCTGATAAGTGCGGATTTACTTCCGGGCTATTAACAGCCACATTTCAAAATGCTGCACAATGAATACATGGAGCAGGGAGGAAAAAACGCATTAAAATACGATTTAAATGATCTTTCGTTATGGCTGTGGTCGCAACCATTCAATGAATGTGTCTCATGAAAGTGGGTACCTATTGTTTTTTCACAGGTCCAATTCCCCCATTTATGTCACTCTTACAGCAACCATATTATTGGCAGCCCTGGTGTGAAGGAATGACCGTAATATGACGCTAACTATTTTGATGTGTAACTTGGCATCCCATGTTAAATAAACTGAAATAAAAGATCCCAGAAATGTTCCATATGCACAAAAAACGTATTTCGCTCACATTTGCTTACTTCCCAGTTAGTGAGCATGTCTCATTTGCCACGAGAATCCATCCACTTGACAGGTGTGGCATATTAAGAAACTGATGAAAGAGCATAAATCATACACAGGTGCACCTTGTGCTGGGGACACGAAAACGCTACTAGCATGTGCAGTTGTAACAAAATATCCCAAGTTTTGAGGGGGCATGCTGACTGCAGGAATGTCAACCAAACTGTTGCAAGAAAATGAATGTTTATTACTCTACCATAAGCAGCCTCCAATGTCGTTTTAGAGAATATGGAAGTATGCCTAGCCGGCCTCAACCGCAGATCATGTGTAACCACGCCAGCTCATGACCTCAACATCTGTCTTCTTCACCTGCGGGATCGTCTGAGACCAGCTGATGCAACTGGGTTTGCACAACCGAAGCGTTTCTGCACAAACTGTCAGAAACCGTCTCAGGGAAACTCATCTTCATGCTTGTCATCCTCACGAGGGTCTCGACCTGACTGCGGTTCAGGGTCGTAACCGACTTCAGTGGGCCAATATTCACCTTCGATGGCCACTGGCATGCTGGAGAAGTGTGGTCTTCATGTGTGAATCCTGGTTTCAACTGTACGGGGCAGATGGCAGACAGCGTGTATGGCGTAGTGTGGGCGAGCGGTTTGCTGATGTCAATGTTGTGAACAGAGTGCCCAATGGTGGAGTTATGGTATGGGCAGACTTAAGCTAAAACAACAAACACAACTGCATTTTAGCAATGACAATTTGAATGCAGAGATACCGTGACGAGATACAGTGAGCCCCACTGTCGTGCCATTCATCCGCCGCCGCCACCACCTCTACATAATACAAGGATCCTGTACACAATTCCTGGAAGCAGTCCCAGTTCTTCCATGGCCTGCATACTCACCAGACCCGTCACCCATTGAGCATGTTTGGAATACTCTTGAGACAGCGTGTTCCAGTTACCACCAATATTCAGCAACTTTGCAGTGGGACAACATTTACACAGGCCACGATCAACACTTTTTATCAACTATGTGAAGGTGATGTGTCGTGCTGCACGAGGCAAATTGAGGTCACACCAGATACTGACTAGTACTTTTTTCTTCCCATTTTCCCTAAAGTATCTGTGAACAACAAATATTCCCAGTCATGTGAAATCCATAGATTAGGGCCTAATGAATTTAATTCAATTGACTGATCTTCATTATACAATCTAAGTAAAATGTGAAATTGTTGCATGTTACATTTGTTTTTGTTCAGTGTACAATTTAAGAGTATACTTCGATTGGATCCCTCATCTACTGTACGAACGTTCTACACAGCGATAAAAACGCAACCATCTCCAACCCAGACCCCCACTCAGTCTCCACCACTGCTTTGATCTCCCATCAGGTCAGAGAAGACAATGAAATGCCTCGCACTTTGGGAGGAGTTTATTTATTATTATGGACAACTCCTTCTCTATATGTTCCTAGACCACTGTCACGACTGACAAAAGTCATGGTCGAAACAAGGAAAAAGGCTAGTTTATGTAGGATTCCTGGCAATGTAAAAAGTTTGTATGTACGCATTCCTCTGTTTGTTAATAAAATAAAGATATGGTGGGTGGGTTTAAACTGAACTGGGAATGGGCAAACCACACCCTGAAGATAAGCACATTGGTCATTTATTTTTGCCTACTGCAGCAGGATATCAACAAATATTTCATTTCCTGCACATTCAATTGTATCCCTACATAATGTAGGAATTCCACATCAGATTCATGTATGATGCACACCTACCAAATTAATCTCAAAATACTTCAAGTTATGCTCCCATATCATATTCCCCTCATTAAAAAAAAGTGTCCTCAAATCTAGAGCTCTACATTTGGAAACTTTTTGATGATGCAGCAGGTCACCCAGTTCAAAGGAAGCTTGAACATACAAAAAAATAATAGACATGGTCAGGTCAAGCCTACGCACACATCTGCAAGCTATATTGCCTTCACATTCCTTCTCAGACTGAAATTCCTTGCTTGTGCAAATAATGTCCCTACGACCACCTGGAAAACTCCAGGTTTCTTGCGCGCACACACACACACACAAAAACACAACAACCAACTTAAAGTCATAAAACTATATTTATAAATAAAAATACATTTTCTCAAGAGTAGTGCAGTGTTTCCCAAACTCAATCCTGGGGACCCCCAAGTGGTGCAGTGTTTTTTTTGTTGCCGTAGCACTACACTGCTGATTCAAATGATCAAAGCTCGATGATACATTGATTATTTGAATCAGTTGTGTACTGCTAGGGCAAAAAGCTAATTGTGCACCCTTCGGGGGCCCCAAGACCGAGTTTGGGAAACACTGGAGTAGTGTGAAACAGTTGGTAAGAAAACTTAAGACGAAAATGTACTTTTAAAATCAGTCTAAGCTGGAAGCTCATGTTAAGTGTTGAAAAAGAAACTACATGTATCGGCGACCAGCTATGATAAAAACATAAGAACAGAAAGGGCCTCAATTCTTTTGCACTAAATTATTTAACTTTTCATTCTTTTTCATAGTCATACAAACAAACAAAAGCACACGTAAGGTTCAAAGGTTAGTGTTCATTTTCAAATTTTAGGTGAAAGGATGTATGGAGAGAGGAGCTGTTTATTTTTATTTTTACTTTGTCTCTGGCGGACTAAGGTTGGGGAGGACAGGACGTGGAGCTAGAGAAAAGAACAAATGAAAAACATCCACGTAGAAAAGCGCCAAGTCATCCCCAGCTGTTCCCCAGGCCTCCCTCCCTGTCACGACCCAAGCACAACTCGTCTCACAGGGAGGAAACTGAGAAAAGGCGCTTTGATTCCATCTGCGAGGGTGGGGGTTCTTCACTGAAGAAAGTATAGCGAATCAGATACACCCTCAGGAGCACAAGAGCAAGAGGACATTTCCAGCAGGGTTGGGCTCAATTCCATTTCAATTCTGGCAATTCAAAAGGAAATGACATTGACCCCAACTGTGATTTTCTAGAGACTTCCTCCTCCTGTCTGTCCACCTCAGCACTAAACAAAAAAAATCCCTAATCACCATTATGTGGTGCGCCTATGACATAACCTGCGTCACATGACGTCGACAAAGAACTCGCCGCGGTTGCCTACGGCCATGCGCAGGGACTGGCGGGAGCCGGTGAGCTCTGGGGGAGCGTTGGCCAGCTGTCGGCCTGGTGGGGCTCCTGGAGCAGCTGTGGCCAGGTGCGGGGGGTTAGGAGGCAGGCCTGGGGGGCCGTAGACCAAGCCAGGGCTGTAGGCCAGTGAGTGGGACGAGTGTGCGCTTCGATGGCTGTAGGAACTGCGGATGCTGCGCTCGCTAGGGGCCGCAGAGCGCTCGCTGGGGACCCGATTGCTCCTGATCTCTGATTCGCTGCCACTCCCACCCAACTTGTTGGAGCCCCCGGCACCGCCTCGGCCCTCGGTCTTACTGCAGTTGGAGCCGCTGCTCCCTGGAGACGGGAGCAAAACAAAGAAAGTGTGTTAGTATCCAACTACACTGCATAACCAAAAGTATGTGGACACCTGCTCGTCGGACATCTCATTCCAAAATCAAGGGCATTAATATAGAGTTGCCCCACCCCCCTGATGCTATAACAGCCTTTACTCTTCTGTTAAGGCTTTCCACTAGATGGTGGAACATTGCTGCAAGACTTGCTTTCATTCAGCCACAAGAGCATTAGTGAGGAGATGTTGGGTGATGTTGGGCGATTAGGCCTAGCTTGCAGTCGGCGTCCAATTCATCCCAAAGGAGTTCGATGGGGTCGAGGTCAGGGCTCTGTGCAAGTTCTTCCACACCGATCTCAATAAACCATTTCTGTATGGACCTCGCTTGTGCACAGGGGCATTGTCATGCTGAAACAGGAAATGCTTTCCCCAAACTGTTGCCACAAAGTTGGAAGCACAGAATCGTCTAGAATGTCATTGTATGCTGTATCATTAAGATTTCCCTTCACTGGAACTAAGAGGCCTAGCCCCAACCATGAAAAAACAGCCCCAGACCATTATTCCTCCTCCACTTAACTTTACAGTTGGGACTATGCATTGGTGCAGGTAGTGTTCTCTTGGCACCCGCCACAACAAGATTCGTCTGTCGGACTGCCAAATGGTGAAGCGTGATTCATCACTCCAGAGAACGCGTTTCCACTGCTCCAATGGTGGCGAGCTTTACACCACTCCAGCCGAAGCTTGGCATGGCGCATGGTAATCTTAGGCTTGTGTGAGGCTGCTCGGCCATGGAAACACATTTCATGAAGCTCCTGACAAAATGTATTGTGCTGACGTGGCTTCCAGAGGCAGTTTGGAATGCTGTAGTGAGTGTTGCAACTGAGGACAGATGATTTTTACGAGCTACGCCCTTCAGCACTCGGCAGTCCCGTTCTGTGAGCTTGTGTGGCCTACCACTTCGCGCCTGAGCCATTGTTATGCCTAGACGTTTTCACTTCACTATAACAGCACTTACAGTTGACTGGGGAAGCTCTAGCAGGGCAGAAATTTGAAGAACTGACTTGTTGGAAAAGTAGCATACTATGACGGTGCCACATTGAAAGTCAGAGCTCTTCAGTAAGGCCATTCTACTGCCAATGTTTGTCTATGGAGATTGCATGGCTGTGTGCTCGATTTTATACACCCGTCAGCAACGGGTGTGGCTGAAATAGCCGAATACACTAATTTGAAGGGGTGTCCACATACACTAAAGTATTTATCCTTCATACATAACTGCAAGTGTTTTATGAATGACTGGGTGTATGTTCTGGCTTTGCTGCGTGCATTACTGTACATGTTGAGTGAAGACCTACATTAAAATTACATTATCTATTACTGCAATACTCCTGTCATTAATCTTATCTTTTCAAGTTTTTCTATATCATCATTTTACACTGTGAGCTCTGTCAGGCATGCTAGTGCAGTGATGTAAGAAGCAGTGACTCCGTTTTGGGGTAGGCTCATGGGAGAGATTTATGATTTATGCCTGGGCCAACAGATTCATTGATATTTACTGGCCAACAAGTTAGAAAATATTGTTACGATAGTATGATGATAGATTTTCTTCGTAAAAAAATAAATAAAATTTATAGTGTTGGTTAATTCAAACTAGTTCCCCCTCTCTTAGTGTCTGGGTATGATTGAATACCGCTGGTGAGTCCCAGCTCTCCTCACCTTCGCTGTGTTGGCTGCCAGCACTGCCCGCCCCTACTCCTGGGAAGCCCTGGGGCAGGTCGTGTTGGGGCTGGGGGTTGTAGGGCTGGGCGATGGAAAACTGGTAGGGCAGGGACATGGGCCAGGGGGCAGCCCCAGGGTGGGGCAGAGGGGGCAGGGTGTCCTGGTCCGACGCCCCGCCGCTGGAGCCATCATGGTCGTGCAGAGAGAGGTGGGTCATGTCTGAGAGAAAAAGATCGAGTTATCATGAATATCAATGTTGCCGTTTTGTCTGCAAACACAGAAGGGCTAGGGACTAGGCGTTTGTTTTCAAACCATGAAATACAATGAGGATCTAGTGAAAACGCTCACTGCCACAGAGGTCTCCGAAGGTGTAGTAGCATTGCTCAGAGAAGGTGATCTTGTTGACGGTGTGGCGGATGTAGCCGGCCTTGAGCAGGTTACTTGCGTACTTCCTTGCCTCCCGTCGGTCCGAGAATCCCTCCATGTGATGAAAGAGCCAGTCCACCACATCTGAGCCTTTGGATACAGAAACACAAAACATACGAGTCTAGACACAAAATACACATTCCATGGCAATTAACCCACAAACTAGGTAGAAGAGACAAAGACAGGCATAAAATGGGGGCATTATAGAAAGACAACTAGACAAAAAGGAGAAAGTGAAAAACCAGAGGACAGGAAGACAGACTGTGAGAGAGAGGTAGAGCGAGACCGAGAGGAAAAGGAGAGTGAGCATACCTATGAAGGCGTTGGCGATGGTGATCTTCAGCCACATCCTGTCTCGCACCTCCAGGCCCGACTCCGGGGAAGCCATGGCCTTGGCGACAGTTGACATGTCACTGTGGATGGACAGGTGGAAATCGTCGAAGCCTGCGAGGAGCAAAATCGGGAGGTGGGTTACTGGGCTTAGCGACGGTAGGTATCGTGGTTTACAGGTATACAACGGGACAGTGCGTCAGTTTTGATAGGACGGAGGTCTTCCAGTGTATGGCAGTTTTGTGGGACTTTCAAATATTAGCTGAACTTGTGACAGACATTATATCATGTGCTCCGTCGCATACTAGCCTGTCTTCAACTGTAGATTTCATGACACAATAAAGCAAGATTGAGTGTTTTAAATACAGTTTAACTGGGTCAGTTTTGACAGGACCCAGGTGTGGGACTCACGTTCGGTCTCGGGGACGGAGCTGCCGATGGAGGAGCTGGTGGAGGTGACCGTGCTCATCGATGGGCTCATGCCATAAGCAGGGTACACCCCCGTCATCGCCGCAGTGTGGGACACCCAGGCAGCAGGGTCAATGGGCCGGATCGGCTCACCTGTAGGGGGAGAAAAAAACGGGGTTCGACGTAGTACATCGACTTCACGAAACACACACAAAAAAAAAAAAAAAAAGTCTTACATTTGTGTGTGTGTTGTGAGAGGAAGCATGGCAGGTGAATACTCACTTCTTGGCAGAGCAAAGCAGCTCCGAGGGTTAGGGTCCCAGCACTTAGCCACAGTCAGAGTGATGGGGCTGTAAACAGAGTTTACACACACAGTTAACACAGAGCTGGCAATGCTCACAATGCCATGTTTATACAGCTTAGGCAAAGTGGCAAAACTTGCACCTGTCTTTTTACAGATGAAATACAACACCAAAAGATAGTGAAAGCTAAAAATACAGGCTTAATAAGTCCTAAGACTTGTGGCAACTTGAGTGTGTTTGCTGGTGTGTGACTCACCCTGGCTTGTGTACGATGTCTCTCAGCACTCGAACCGCGTCGTCGTTGTTCATGTTCTCAAAGTTGATGTCGTTCACCTGTTAGGAGGGCGGAGAGAGTCTCTCAGTCAATCTATGGCATTGTTCTGGGTAATTGTGGGCTGTTCTGGGTAATTGTGGGCTGTTCTGGGTGCTGAAATCAGTCGTTTTTGATAATAACGTCATTTTATGTGACGACAGCGCTCCAGTCCGCCCACAGTAGTTGCCTGCTCAACTCCATCGTAAATCGTGGGGTCGAGTTTAGCCGGGCTAAAGTGGGTCGTATTCACTAGGGTTCACCATAGCAAAATGCTTTCAAACTGGAAACAAAAACAAGCATTTTCTTATCGGACATATTTAGGTAGATTCCTTCGCTTCAGTCGATTTTCTTCCATTTGGTGCTTCGTGAACACAACCCTGATTTCAACCGTTTGATCACCCTGCTGTTATGTCCAATGGGGGCCACTTAATTCACTCTGGTTTCAAGGCTGTGACAAAGAGTCCCAAACCCTCAAACAACACAAAAACATCCTGTGGTGGACTGCAATAGCATCGAATAGTCCCCGCGATATGCAACTGTTCAGGGAAGTCAGGAACCAATACACGCAGTCAGTCAGGAAAGCAAAGGCCAGCTTCTTCAGGCAGAAATGTGCATCCTGTAGCTCTAACTCCCAAAAGTTCTGGGACTCTGTGAAGTCCACGGAGAACAAGAGCACCTCCTCCCAGCTGCCCACTGCACTGAGGCTAGGTAACACGGTCACCACTGATAAATCCATGATTATCGAAAACTTCAACAAGCATTTCTCAACGGCTGGCCATGCCTTCCTCCTGGCTACTTACTCCACCCCCAGCCAACAGCTCCGCCCCCCCCGCAGCTACTCGCCCAAGCCTCTCCAGGTTCTCCTTTACCCAAATCCAGATAGATGTTCTGGAAGAGCTGCAAAACCTGGACCCGTACAAATCAGCTGGGCTTGACAATCTGGACCCTCTATTTCTGAAACTATCCGCCCCCATTGTCGCAACCCCTATTACCAGCCTGTTCAACCTCTCTTTCATATTGTCTGAGATCCCCAAGGATTGGAAAGCTGCCGCAGTCATCCCCCTCTTCAAAGGGGGAGACACCCTGGACCCAAACTGTTACAGACCTATATCCATCCTGCCCTGCCTATCTAAGGTCTTCGAAAGCCAAGTCAACAAACAGGTCACTGACCATCTCGAATCCCACCGTACCTTCTCCGCTGTGCAATCTGGTTTCCGAGCCGGTCACGGGTGCACCTCAGCCACGCTCAAGGTACTAAACGATATCATAACCGCCATCAATAAAAGACAGTACTGTGCAGCCTTCTTCATCGACCTTGCCAAGGCTTTCGACTCTGTCAATCACCATATTCTTATCGGCAGACTCAGTAGCCTCGGTTTTTCGGATGACTGCCTTGCCTGGTTCACCAACTACTTTGCAGACAGAGTTCAGTGTGTCAAATCGGAGGGCATGCTGTCCGGTCCTCTGGCAGTCTCTATGGGGGTGCCACAGGGTTCAATTCTCGGGCCGACTCTTTTCTCTGTATATATCAATGATGTTGCTCTTGCTGCGGGCGATTCCCTGATCCACCTCTACGCAGACGACACCATTCTATATACTTCCGGCCCGTCCTTGGACACTCTGCTATCTAACCTCCAAACGAGCTTCAATGCCATACAACACTCCTTCCGTGGCCTCCAACTGCTCTTAAACGCTAATAAATCAAATGCATGCTTTTCAACCGTTCGCTGCCTGCACCCGCACGCCCGACTAGCATCACCACCCTGGATGGTTCCGACCTAGAATATGTGGACATCTATAAGTACCTAGGTGTCTGGCTAGACTGTAAACTCTCCTTCCAGACTCATATCAAACATCTCCAATCTAAAATCCAATCTAGAGTCGGCTTTCTATTCCGCAACAAAGCCTCCTTCACTCACGCCGCCAAACTTACCCTAGTAAAACTGACTATCCTACCGATCCTTGACTTCGGCGATGGAAGCTATTTTGTAGATGACAACACTCTACTCAGAAAACTGGATGCAGTTTATCACAGTGACATCCGTTTTGTTACTAAAGCACCTTATACCACCCACCACTGCGACCTGTATGCTCTAGTCGGCTGGCCCTCGCTACATTTGTCGCCAGACCCACTGGCTCCAGGTCATCTACAAGTCCATGCTAGGTAAAGCTCCGCCTTATCTCAGTTCACTGGTCATGATGGCAACACCCACCCGTAGCACGCGCTCCAGCAGGTGTATCTCACTGATCATCCCTAAAGCCAACACCTCATTTGGCCACCTTTTGTTCCAGTTCTCTGCTGCCTGTGACTGGAACGAATTGCAAAAATCGCTGAAGTTGGAGACTTTTATCTCTACCTGTACATGACCATCTGATCATTTATCACTCCAGTGTTAATCTGCAAAATTGTAATTATTTGCCTACCTCCTCATGCCTTTTGCACACAATGTATATAGACTCTCTTTTTTTTCTACTGTGTTATTGACTTATTAATTGTTTACTCCATGTGTAACTCTGTGTTGTCTGTTCACACTGCTATGCTTTATCTTGGCCAGGTCGCAGTTGCAAATGAGAACTTGTTCTCAACTAGCCTACCTGGTTAAATAAAGGTGAATTTTTTTTTTTTTTTTAAACGAGCACGCACCTGCAGTAGCATGTCTCCAGGCTCAATGCGGCCGTCTGCGGCCACCGCCCCTCCCTTCATGATGGAGCCGATGTAGATGCCCCCGTCGCCCCTCTCGTTGCTCTGCCCCACGATGCTGATGCCCAGGAAGTTATACTTCTCTACGGAGGGGGGGAGAGAGAGAGAGATACAGAGAGAGGAAGAGGAAGAGAGAGAGGGGCAGAGCGAGAGAGAAAGACAATGAAAAAGAATGAGTGGTCAGGAGGTCTATGTAAAGCTTTATTGCAAGTTATCAGGAAACAGAGACCGCAGAATAGAGGGAACGAGAAAGACAGCCACAGAGAAATACTTACCCATGTTCAGAGTGACAGTGATGATGTTTAGTGACATGGTGGAGTCTGTGACGCTGCTGAATGATGACGACTAGAAAGAGGGAAAGGGGGGAGAAAGAGGTAAGAAAGTGTGTGTGGCACCGGACGTGACCGGGGAGACCTTAATTTACAGGCCATTTGAGAAATAGATACCCATAGACTTCCAGTCATTACGCTAACTTCATAGTGGACACGGAGCCATAGAAATGGTGTCCACGAGTTCATCTGACTCTGGGGAAGTCGATAAAAGGGCCTCGTTGCCAGAATCCCAAAGTATCCCTTTAACCACGTGACAATGATTTAAGAAATTAAAATAATGTTATTGAAATGAAACCGGTTCCACGGAAACGCGCATATGAAAATCACAACTGGCACGCAGATTGGTAGAAATAATAGGATAAACTGCATGCTTCCCTAAACTTTAAAAACCTCACGTGCCGCCTATGAAGTCTTTATAAAATATTTGCCTCCGCGTTTCTATGGTCGGATTTTCAAGCAAGGGACGCACTGATAGCCTGCCTACAGCAGTTGTTTTGTTCTCCCGGTCAATTTGGCAGGCAACAATTATATTTATTGGCGTTTCATTTTATTTGGCCACGGAAACCCTGGCGTGTGTCTGCCCATCTCACCCTTTCCATGTTGGATGTCTTGGGTTTCCGGCGGCGCCGGCGGTGTCGCCTCATCAGGCGAGAGGAGCTCTGTTCCGTGGAACTGCTGAACCTGGGGGACAAAGTTCAATAGGGTTAGGAGAACCTGCGAGAACTAAAGGTATTAAGTCAAATATACAGGAGGCAAGAAAGTGAAGGTTGGCGGAACGTTGCGTAATGGTTATCTAGGAAGTTCTCACCGGCTGGTGGCGTCGTCATCCTCAGAGTCGAAGCAGCTGGTGGACTCCAGCTCGCTGCTCATGAAGGACGAGCAGCTGTCGTATTGGCCCAGCTCCGCCCCTCGGCCCACCCGCGAGTAGCCATTCCTCCCACCTGCAGGGGGTGAGAGAGGAGGTAACAAGAGTTACACAGGGGAGGGGCTCACAGTCACAGCGCTATATGCCCAGTTCCTAATCAGCCTCTGGGAACTTCATGTAGTTTGGATAGGTATAAAGCGATGGTAATAGCTCCACATTTCCCCTTGTTAGTCTGGGTGGAATATGGCTGTACAGCTCATACACCTATCCAACAACTAGGCTAGATCCCGTGTCAGGCAGGGAACTGGACAGTATAGTTGAGATATTCTGAGTGAGAGGAACTGGAGGGCGCCGACTGCTCTCTGACCATGCTCGCGAGTGTGTTTCCGGCGCGGGCGCTCCCTCGCTCTTCTCTGGGACACCATCGAGCCCGTCTCCGTCTCGTTGTCCAACGAGTCTCGTCCACCTGTGGCCTTCCCGCTGCAGTGAGAAATGGAGAGGGGGAGGAAAGGGGGGGGGGTCACAGAGATCATTATTTCCACATTGAGAAAATGTTGTTGTGCTCAGTGTTGTCATGGTTATTCAGCAGATATTAGAAGCACAATGGAGATTATTCATCAAGACTAAGCCTATAAAGACACTCGGAGACAAACCCACTTACTCACACGCACAACATCTCTCACACACAGCCAAACAGAAATGCAAACAAATTCAAAATGTGTGCGCACAGCTAAACACACACAACCTAGAGAGAACTGACTGATAAGAGGGGGGTCTGGACTCCCCGATGCCCCCAGTCCTCTCCAGGGGGGGTGGCGGCAACTCGGACAAACTCTCGACCACAGAGCCACCATCTGAGTGAGCACCGTCCCCCGACACCAGCTGAGGACACAGAGGTAGACAGACCAACTTTGAGACCCTAAGAATCACACATCCTCAATCTAAGAATCATTCAAATTTTATTTACATGCACTATGCAGCTTTTTTTTTTTTTTTTACAAATACATTTTACAGCAAGCCAGGTCTGTAACCTAGGTGACAGACAAGACACACACTGGATACCAAACATTTCACTAGAACTTCACTAGCTTGATCAGATAGGCAGAGACAGAGGCAAGGCCAATCACACATCGACAGATTTTTGTTCTACCTCATGTTCTTTTCAGCACTACATAGATGTCGATTACTAAACTGTTGGATATGAGATAAACGTACAGAAACATGAACAGAGACGACTGTCCTTTCCTGACCACGCACTGTACGGAATAAAGCCAATAACTAGGGCCCAGAGATTTCCATAGTTATAGTAACAAGGTTGCCCCCCCCCCCACACAAACCATTTCCTTCTTAAACAAACCCCTCCTTCATTTCGCCGCTCTGTGACTTGTGATTCAATCTCCTCATTAGGCGCAGTGAAGCCCTTTATTTTGGAGTGATGTCTACGATCCTGTGATTTCAGTTTCTCTTAATTAGATCTCAAAACGGAGAAACAGAGTATAAAGAGGAGGCAGAGCAAAGAACCAGATGAAACAGCCATGGAGAGATTGGAATCATTGGTCCGTGTGTGAGATGAGAAATGTAGGAGTTTTACAAAGACATAAATAACTAGTGTATTTGGAAGGGAGTTAGAAAGATTGACGAGATACAGAATGCGTGAGAGAAAGTGTGTGTGTGTGTGTGTGTCACTGTTATTCCTAACATCATTATGTAGTAATGATATTATCAGACAGATGGGCGGGGCTTCTCTCTAGGGACAGAATACTGTTTGGGGTCAATAGCATCCCCAACAGATGGTTGTCATTGACAAACACTTAAGACAAAGATGAAGTGTGCGCGCGCTTACCCAAGATACCACACGGCCATTAAAACAAGGTAGTTTGGCATTGTCATCAGATATCTCTTCTTTCACTACCCTGCAAGGGAAAGAGAGAACAACATTGACTCACCATGTGTACACAAATGCTGGTAAGGAATGCAAAAACACTTAAAAATACAAATACTCCCGGTCCCAACAATAAGAAAACAGTCTAAAATCCCTGCTTTGGACCAATACCACAAAGACATTCTAATAATTAGTCTGATGGTAAAAACTATATTGTTCTAACGCTTCCAGCTTCTGCACTCTCATTTGTTACATTACTGTGGTAGGTAGTGAAGTTACCACACTGAACAAAAAATATAAAACGCAACGTGAAGTGTTGGTCCCATGTTTCATGAGCTGAAATAAAAGATCCCAGAAATGTTCCATACGCACAAACTGTGCACAAATTTGTTTACGTCCCTGTTAGTTCTCCATTGCGAAGACATGCCACACCTGTCAGGTGGATGGACTATCAAGAAGCTGATTAAACAGCAGGATCATCACACAGGTGGACCTTGTGCTGGGTACAATAAAAAGCAACTAAAACGTGCAATGCCACAGATGTCTCAAGTTTTGATGGAGCATGCAATTGGCATGCAGACCGCAGGAATGTCGACCAGAGCAGTTGCCAGAGAATTGAATGTTCACTTCTCTACCATAAGCCGCCGCCAAAGCGTTTTGAGAATTTGGAAGTACGTCCAACCGGCCTCGCGACTGCAGACCACGTGCAACCACACCAGCCCAGGACCTCCACATCCGGTTTCTTCACCTGCGGGATGGTCTGAGATCAGCCACCCAGACAGCTGATGATACTATGGGTTTGCACATCAGAAGAATTGACCTGACTTCAGTGGGCAAATGTTCACATTCGATGGCCAATGGCACTCTGGAGAAGTGCACTTCACGGATTCATTTGGGATTCAATTGTACTGGGCAATTGGCAGACAGCGTACGGCGTTGTGTAGGCGAGCGGCTTGCTGATGTCAAAGTTGTGAACAGAGTGCCCCATGGTGGTGGTGGGGTTGTGTTATGGGCAGCCATAAGCTACGAACACAATTGCATTTTATTGATGGCAATATGAAAGCAGAGATACAGTGACGAGGTCCTGAGGACCATCGTCGTGCCATTCATCCACCACCATCACCTCAAGTTTCAGCATAATGCAAGACCGCATGTCACAAGGTTCTATACACAATTCCCAGAAGCTGAAAATGTCCCAGTTCTTCCATGGCCTTCATACGGGTGCAGGGTAGCCTAGTGGTTAGAGCATTGGACTAGTAACCGAAAGGTTGCAAGGTCAAATCCCCGAGCTGACAAGGTACAAAATCTGTCGTTCTGCCCCTGAACAGGCAGTTAACCCACTGTTCCTAGGCAGTCATTGAAAATAAGAATTTGTTCTTAACTGACTTGCCTAGTAAAATAAAGGTAAAAAAATAAAAATACTTACCAGACATGTCACCCATTGGGCATATTTGGTATCCTATGGATCGACGTGTACGACAGCGTGTTACAGTTTCAAGCAAGTTCGCACAGCCATTGAAGAAGAGTGGGACTACATTCCATGATCAACTCTATGCTAAGGAGATATGTCATGCTGCATGAGAAAAATGGTGGTCACAGGTACTGACTAGCTTTCTGGTTCTGATCCACGCCCCCTACCTTTAAAAATGTTTTTAAAAAAGGCATATTGTTGCGTATACATTTTTGTTCAACACAAAAAACAAACAAACCTGCAGTCTCAAATTCCAATCTAACACAATGTCAATAGTTCTTCAGTGCAATTTGCAGACCGGTTTGAAATCAAATACAGTACCAGTCAAAGGTTTGGACACACCTACTCATTCAAGGGTTTTTATTTTTTACTCTATTGTAGAATAATAGTGAAGACATCAAAACTAAGAAATAACACACAATGGAATCATGTAGTAACCCCCCCAAAAAGTGTTAAACAAAAATATATTTTATATTTGAGAATCTTCAAAGTAGCTACCCTTGATGACAGCTTCGCACAATCTTGGCATTCTCTCAACCAGCTTCACGAGGTAGTCACCTGGAATGCATTTCAAGTAACAGGTGTGCCTTCTTAAATGTTGATTTGTGGAATTTCTTTCCTACATCATGTGTTTGAGCCAACGTTGTGACTAGGTGGGGGGTTATACAGAAGAGCCCTGTTTGACAGTCCATCATTACTTTAAGACATGAAGATCAGTCAATATGGAACATTTCAAGAACTTTGAAAGTTTATTCAAGTGCCAGTTGCAAAAACCATCAAGCGCTATGATGAAACTGGAAAAGAAGACCCAGAATTACATTAGAGTTAACTGCACCTCAGATTGCAGGCTAAATAAATGCTTCAGAGTTCAAGTAACAGACATCTCAACATCAACCGTTCAGAGGAGACTGCGTGAATCAGGCCTTCATGGTCGAATTGCTAAAGAGAAACCACTACTAAAAGGACACCAATAAGAAGACACTTGCCAAGAAACACAAGCAATGGACATTAGACCGGTAGAAATCTGTCCTTCGGTCTGATGAGTCCAAATTTGCGATTTTTGGTTCCAACCGCAGTGTCTTTGTGAGACGCAGAGTAGGTGAACGGATGATATCTGCATGTGTGGTTCCCAACATGAAGCATGGAGGTGGTGTGATGGTGCTTTGCATGTGATTTATTTAGAATTCAAGGCACACTTAACCAGCATGGCTACCACAGCATACTGCAGTGATACACCATCCCATCTGGTTTGTGCCTAGTGGGACTATCATTTGCTTTTCAACAAGACAATGACCCAAAACAAACATATTTGACCAAGAAGGAGAGTGATGGCGTGCTGCATCAGATGACCTCCACAATCACCCAACCTCAACCCAATTGAGATGGGTTGGGATTACTTGGACCGCAGAGTGAAGGAAAAGCAGTCCACAAGTCCTCAGCATATGTGTGAACTCCTTCAAGACTGTTGGAAAAGCATACCTCATGAAGCTGGTTGAGAGAATGCCAAGAGTGTGCAAAGCTGTCATCAAGGGAAAGGGTGGCTACTTTGAAGAATCAAAAATATATTTAGATTTGTTTAACACTTTTTGTTACTACATGATTCCATGTGTAATTTCATCGTTTCGATGTCTTCACTAAAATGTAGAAAATAGTACAAATAAAAGTAAAACCCTGGAATGAGTAGGTGTATCCAAACTTTTCACCGGTACTGTATATGAACCTCTCAATCCTGACCCTCAGAGGAGATGGAATTCTACCAGGAGCTCAATCTGGCAAAATACTTTGCATTTCTCCACTGTCTTGCTAGACAGCTAGGCATAAAGGCGTCTTCAAGCTTCAGTTAGGCTGGCGCCTAACCATACTCAGACAGGCAAAACAAATGAGTGTGCTCGCCTGAAAAACAAAAAAATGGCAATAGTAACGTTTGCCAATTTTGAAACACTTCCCCAAGAGTCAGAATTAATAGAAGATGACTGAAGAAATCTTAGTCGCGCAATTTTACATCTAACGAAGATGTGTGGAGCAGTATTTCTCAAGTCAAAAAAATATGTGCATATGCGATTTGTCTCTCGTTGAATGACAACAAACCTTTAATTGAATAATCCCTACTGTTGACCAATCACCGGAGCTTCGACTTCGACCGACATCGGGCTTGCCACGATAAAAAATGTGCGCACAAAACAAAAAAACCTTGCCGAACACCAAAAACAAACAAAAATATCACTAAATGTTTCAGCTAGGAAGCATGAGGAAGCCTTAAGCCATTCTCCAAAACAGACCATTGAAGTGTTTCACTTCACTAAAATGGTCAACACTGAGAAACTATTTCTGACATGGCTCTGATACATAGTCTTCCGTATTTTAAAACCCCCAAACACTTTATCCAAAGCACATTCCTGATGTTAAAGTGATAGTTCACTCAAAAATCTAAGTGAAGACATTTCCTGTGATAGGATGGGAGATGGACTCATTTTGAGACTAGAGGTTCCTTTCCCATTTCAGACATGTTGCAGGCGTAAGGGCTGGCTTGTAAACCAGCCAGTGAAAAACATGGCATTCCAGAGTAAGTGACCAACCATTGGGTCCAACCAGTCTGCATTCCATTTTGACAACAGAAAGAAAGAGGAGACCATTATTTTGGTCCTTTCTCCCTTAATGCATGTGTCAAACAAGTTTAAACTTGGACAAAATGTCGATACCATATGCCGGTTTTCAACGTATTGGACAGCTATGAAGAAGCAGAAAAATTACAATGTTTCATTAGAACTACAACTCCCACCAGCTGCATACTGCATGTCTCACTTTTGACAGCTTGCCGGGCTACACATTTATAAAAAATAAACATTTTAAGGCCACAGCATAATCGAATATAATACACCGTCCTGTGAGTTAACTCGGGCAGGTACGCTTGAGCATGCTAACAAGGCTGCAGGAGTTGTGGTTGGAAATATACTTTTCTAACTTTCACAAATATTTCTAAAGTGTTTCCCCTATATTCACGCTGCTTCGAAATCGTTGCAACCACTCAAAAAAAAAGATTTAAAAAACTGATATAAAAGTATGTCAAACTGCCTGGAAGCAACGTCAGCACAATAACTGTTCGTCGGGATCTTCATGAAATGGGTTTCCAAGACCAAGCAGCCGTATACAAACCTAAGATCACCATGCACAATGCCAAGCTTCGGCTGGAGTGGCGTAAAACTCGACGCCATTGGACTCTGGAGCAGTGGAAACTTGTTCTCTGGAGTGATGAATCACGCTTCACCATCTGGCAGTACAACGGACAAATCTGGATTATGCAGATGCCAGGAGAACGCTACCTGCCCGAATGCATAGTGCCAACTGTAAAGTTTGGTGGAGTGAAGGGAAATCCCCACGCTACAGCATACAATGACTTCCCAGACGATTCTGTGCTTCCAACTTTGTGGCAACAGTTTGGGGAAAGCCCTTTCCTGTTTCAGCATGACAATGCCCCTGTGCACAAAGCGAGGTCCATACAGAACTGGTTTGTCGAGATCGGTGTGGAAGAACTCGACTGGCCTGCACAGAGCCATGACCTCGACCCCTTCGAACACCTAATCACCCTAACCACCCATCAAACCAAACACTGCATTCCACAATAAAAACCTCATACCAACGGTCAAGCATGGTGGTGGTAGTGTGATGGTTTGGGGATGCTTTGCTGACGACTTGCCTTAAGAGAAGGAACCAATAATTCTGCTCTACATCAGAGAATTATACAGGAGAATGTCAGGCCATCCAGCCGTGAGCTGAAACGCAGCCGGGTCATGCAGCAAGACAATGATCCAAAACACACAATCAAGTCTACATGAAAATGGTTAAAAAGCAATGAACTTGACATTTTGGAATGGCCTTGTCAAAGTCCAGATCTAATCCCAATTGAGATGTGGCAGGACTTGAAATGAGCAGTTCATGCTTGAAAACCCGTAAATGTCGCTGAATTAAAGCAGTTCTGCATGCAAGAGTGGGCCAGAACCACCCCACAGAGATGTGAGAGACTGATCAACAACAGCATTTGGTTGCAGTCATTACAGCTAAAGGTGGCAAACCCAGTTATTGAGTGTAAGGGGGAAATTTCTTTTCCGCAAAGGAGAATTGGGTGTTGCATAAATTTGTTAATTAAATAAATAAAATATGTACTTTTTTTGTTATTAGTAAACTCATGTTCCCTTTATATAAATATTAGGTTTTGGTTGAAGATCTGATTCAGTATAAAAAATATGCAATATATCAAAAAACAGATACGGTACCTCTAGCTTAAATCGCTGGATTTTTGATAGGCATTTTATATTATGTTACTTAGATTGACGCACCGGTGCGTCAATCGCCTCTAGGGGGTAAATCAGCAACATTTTGCCACTGCGGCCAAGAGGTCGGCCTCTAAAATGTCAGTTGGAAACAGGGCCATTGTCCCCACCCCCCCTTCTGCCCTCAGAACAGCCTCAATTCGTCAGGGCATGGACTCTACAAAGTGTCGTAAGAGTTCCACAGGGATGCTGGCACATGCTGACTCCAATGCTTCCCACAGCTGTGTCAAGTTGGCTGGTTATCCTTTGTGTGACAGACCATTCTTGATACACACAGGAAACAGTTGAGCATGAAAAACCCAGCAGCGTTGCAGTTCTTTAGACAAACCGGTGCTGGCACCTACTACCATACCCCATTCAAAAGGCACTTAAATCTTTTGTCTTGCCCATTCACCCTCACTCTGAATGACACACATACACAATCAACGTCTCAATTAAAAGGCTTAAAAATGCTGATTTGTATTGAAGCAACAAAAAAAAGCATGACTTTCAATATAAAACGCGACCCTTGTCAATAGATAGCTCCCGCTTTCTCACGTTGTGCTATTTACAAACGAACACTTGACTGACTCAACTGTTCTGGGGAACTAAGGTCATCTTTATTATGTAATTAATGTGACAGGTGAAATGAACAACGCAATCTGCTTTTATCTCCTAACGTATTACACAAGTTGACTGCAGGAATTTACTTCAAAAGTATCAACAAGTATTAATTTATTAAAAAACTTCAAAGAAATTGTTAACGATATTGGGGAAAAAAACATCCAGTGGCTATTTACAAATACCCCGGTATAGGGTATATACAGTATACCACCCAAGTCTATTAGCAGTGTTCCTAATATTTTGTACACTCAGTATTTACAGTGGCTTGGCTTTTTTCCTATTTTGTTGCCTTACAACCTGGAATTAAAATGGATTTGGGGGTTTGTATAATTTGATTTACACAACATACCTACCACTTTGAAGATGCAAAATATTTTTTACTGTGAAACAAGAAATAAGACCAAAAAAAACAGAAAGCTTGAGCATGAATAACTATTCACCCTCCCAAAGTCAATACTTTGTAGAGCCACATTTTGCAGCAATTACAGCTGCAAGTCTCTTGGGGTCTCTCTATAAGCTTGGCACATCTAGCCACTGGGATTTTTGCCCATTCTTCAAAGCAAAAGCTCCTTCAAGTTGGATGGGTTCCGCAATCTTTAAGTCATACCACAGATTCTCAATTCGATTGAGGTCTGGGCTTTGACTAGGCCATTCCAAGACATTTAAATGTTTCCCCTTAAACCACTCGAGTGTTGCTTTAGTAGTATGCTTAGGGTCATTGTCCTGCTGGAAGGCGAATCTCTGTCCCAGTCTCAAATCTCTTGAAGACTGAAACAGGTGTCTCAAGAATTTCCCTGTATTTAGCACCATCCATCATTCCTTAAATTCTGACCAGTTTCCCAGTCCCTGCCAATGAAAAACATCCCTACAGCATGATGCTGCCACCACTATTCTTCATGGGATGGTATTCTCGGGGTGATGAGAGGTGTTGGTTTTGCGCCAGACATAACGTTTTCCTTGATGGCCAAAAAGCTTAATTTTAGTCTCTCACATGCCCTTTGGTGAACACCAAATGTGTTTGCTTATATTTTTTTTAAAGTAATGGCTTTTTTCTGGCCACTCTTCTGTAAAGACCAGTGTGGAGTGTATGGCTTAAAGTGATCCTATGGACAGATACTCCAATCTCCGCTGTGGAGCTTTGCAGCTCCTTCAGGGTTATCTTTGGTCTCTTTGTTGCCTCTCTGATTAATGCCCTCCTTGCCTGGTCCGTGAATTTTGGTGGGCGGCCCTCTCTTGGAAGGTTTGTTGTGGTGCCATGTTCTTTGAATTTTTTTATAACGTATTTAATGGTGCTCCATAGGATGTTCAAAGTTTCTGATATTTTATAACCCAACCCTGATCTGTACTTCTCCACAACTTTGTGCCTGACCTGTTTGGAGAGCTCCTTGGTCTTCATGGTGCCCCTTGCTTGGTGATGTTGCAGACTCTGGGGCCTTTCAGAACAGGTGTATATATACTGAGATCACGTGAAACTTAAATGAAGTCCACCTGTGTGCAATCTACTTATGTGACTTCTGAAAGGAATTGGTTGCACCAGATCTTATTTAGGGGCTTCATAGCAAAGGGGGTGAATACATATGCACGCAACACTCTGATGAAGCAAGCTAAATGACACATTGTTTGCTTAGCTAACTCGCTACATTTCAAATGGATGGGCTAATGTTACACTCAATTATATGAAATTACATGATCAATTTAGGTTTGATGATCATGAAAAACATGCAGTTACTTGCTGTATAACTCTGATAAAGCTAAATGTGGAATTATCTGAAAAGTTGTGTAGCTAGTTCTGATTACCCCTTGATCATGACTCAGTTCCATTACACATAAGAGTCATAGGACGATGGAGTATTTATTACTGGGAGTTCTGTTAAGAGCCCCGACACTCTGTCTGAACATTAACACACATCGCTTGCGATAAGGTTTTGGAAGCATATGGACCTTATCTTTCATATCAGTGAGAAATTAGCAAAAAACATGAAATTGATACACACCTTTATAGGGTTAAGACAGTGTATTTTGCATTTGCAAAATAATTTATATGTATTTTTCTAGAACTGTATCGCAATGAGAATCATTCACATTTAAAACGTAACCCTCTGCACCGTAGAGTACGGTTACATTAATATTGTGGATAGTTCGATTAAAACATGTACATGCTTTGCAAGAAGAACAATTTCCATAATAATCCTGTTTACACGGACAGATCTAAAATCAGGCTACGGGATGGCACTCTGATAAATGAAGAAAAATCACCAATCATAATAAATGTTTTACCACAGCAACCATGTTGTTTTTGGGAAGCATATTTGATTCAGAGCTCAGACATATAGCTTGCGTGTGAAAACTACTTCTAAGACACACAGATTAAGTTGTTTCGAACTTACTTCACTCGCGCTAAAGAGGGAGGCTCGCTCGGTGGGTGCTAGCACATGCACAGATCGAATACACAGCTGGAACTCCGATTAAGGCATTTACACTTCTTCATAATTTGAAAGATTGCTCAGAAAACCAGGTGTTTTAATCAACGTATGCTTACTTAGATTTTGAACTTACGCCGATTAGCCCCATAGAGTTGATGTCCGGGCCCCCGTGCAAATATAATTAGCATAATAATAAAATCTGTCCATTTAAGCCTAGAGATAGTTTTTTTTGCTTTGAAAGGGTCTCAATTCACCACATCCGCCGATGTCACACTTCCGCATCTGCGGTGAAAGGTCAGAGTTAGAGCTGTGTTTGTCAGACCATGAGACATCCCGAAAATCAGTCTTCCAACAAAATCTGTATCGTCCAAAATGGTTTGGCCTACCCCTCTATGGAAGAATGTGACTCTCACGAACACCATGGTGTTTTCCGTTTTGCTCTACGACCCCCACACGCATCTTGGGACTCGTTTGAAGTCGGTACAGCCGATCTGCCAACTGCTGTCTGTAGAGTCCGAAAAGTTTGGGCTACACACTAATGGAACACACCCTCTGTGGAGTTTTGTTCTAGGAAACCCATGGGCCTCAGAAGACTCATCTGAAGGTCCCCTGGTATTAGTTGAAAAAAAATGAATGGAAGTATTTATGGAGACTGTTTAGTGCAAAAAGTAAGGGGTTGAATACATGTAAAAAAATATTTTAAAAACCATAATTTTTCCTGATTTTTCTTTTCTCTCTCAGATAGATATAGGGGGGTATCTGTTCCATGTAGCAAATCTGTTATTCAATGCATTTGTTTGTGCTAATTGCAGTAAGGTCAAATAAAGGTTATCAACTACATTTTTTTATTTATTTTTATTATACTTCAAGGGGTCTTAAAATTCGAAATCAAATAGCTAAATGATACTTGGTGTGACCTTAAAACAATTCCATATAGCTTAGTAGAACCACCCTTCCCTTAGACTGCAATGGGTTTTAAAATAAGCAGAGTAGATGTTTACATGACTACTGCCATAATCAGTTTAATATAGAATTATTACTGTGCATGTAAACGTACTCATTGTGATGTTTTATTTACTAACCAACTATGTAAGAACTATGTGCAGGTGTTTAAGTTGCTCACATCAGTAAATTGAAAATATGCACCTTTTCTTGCAAAAAAACGATTCAATGTTTCGGTTGCTTGTAAGTGCTTATTTATACTTTTTTTTAAAAGTACATACAGGCCTTAAAGGCAGTAAATGATGATAGTTGCTGGTGTATTTGTTGAGTAAAGAATGTATTTTGACGTAATGCTTGCAGAGCTGGTGAATGGTAGCTTGAATTGTAGTTTTCTGGGCAGAGAGGATATCATCATATTCATCATCTCCTTTGTCCCATACTGGTTTCACGACTATTGGGAATTTTGACTGTGTATGGCTGTAACGATTATGGAATTTTGGGTAATATTAATTGTCATGCAAATAGCCACGGTTATTGTCAAATGTATCATTTTTATTCCAAAATGTTTTGAGCTTGTTGTAATGCATCTTTTAAAAATACAACACAGCTTTAACGACAGCTCGAAATTTTGTTTTTGACCGCTGGGAACTTTTGGAAATTACTTTAACGATAGTTTCTCCTTGCCTGCAGTTCTACTCCTAAAATGATGTACAGTAAAATAAGTAACTGCTATTGGGTAAATTATATTTACTTGAAAATTACGTTAAATCCACCCCCTACTAAAACAAATGTATTAACACGTTTACATTATTTTTGTCATGGCTATTACCCATAATTGTCGGTTACACGATTATGTATTAACGTTAATTCTGCCAGATCTAACTTTGGCTGTTGTAACGTCAGCTAACTGACGTTAGTCACAAGCAAAAAATAAATAGAACAGAGAGACGAATAATGCTAAACAAAGGAATAAAACTCAAGCCATGATCATCATTCATGATGAGAAACATTGAGACGTTGGTTAGTTGGCTATAGTAACAGTTTTGAAAAAGATTATGATTATTTCATCTGTGATTTAGACTGAAAGTATAGCTAGCTAAATACAGTAGTTAACTACCATAATAAACTGCTTGCTAATAATGCTCACCCAAAATCGTCATCCATAGATTTGAAGAAGAACTTGTAGTTGGGTTTCTTCAGAACATTTTTGAAGTCCGCAAGTGTGACCCTGTCCGCGGGCACTGCCAATTTGACCAGGTAGGGTGTTTCCTGGTCGTCGAGGTGATATATGACTTTGGTCTCCCCCATTGTGGGCTGCTGGGGCGAGGCAGGCAGGGTACATCAAGCCGCGGGCCTGGATGGCTCCCTCTCGGGCTCCGGCTCCCCGTGGTGCTGATTCCCCCGGCTTTCTGGCTAGCCAGCAAGCTAGCTTCCAGTTGTTCTTTTGAATCCTGCTAGCTAGCTATTCAGAAGCACCTTGCTCCACAAAAGGTCCAGCCAGACGACGACTGATTAGCTATGTACCCTGATATTATTTTTTACCAATTTGAGAAGGAGCCACATGCGTGTAACTACTTTCAAATCTTGGCTAAATGTGAATTTACGCAGTCGTTTTTCGAGCTAGCTTGCAGTTATTTTGTTGAATACACACGAAGAATCCTTCCTCCCGAGTTCAGAATGCAGTCTACAAAAACAAACACCAACCCAAACCCAAAAGTTCTCCCTCTATCGGAGAGGAGGGGAGAAAAATAATCGACTTGGTTTAATTAAAGGGAAATTGCGCCACGTTTGAACCTTCTATTCATTATCTCCAGCACTAAACCAGTCTACATATGCGAAAACAGCGCGTTTTTATGATCTGTGGTTAAAAATAAGGTCATAATGTGCTTATCTGTGACATCACAGGGTAGGATTAAAAGTAAAAAAGTTTTAAAAAAGTGATTTTCAAAATATGCAAGGAGTTTCTAGCCCAAAGGAAGGTATTTTCTTGCTCCCCATTGTTAATCTTAGTTATATTTTTCTACAAAATGTAGAAATGCACAATTTTCACATTATGTTGACATTCCAGTGGAGGCTTCTCAGAGGAGAAAGGGGAGGACCATCCTCTGTGAATTTCATAAAAATAGTGATAAAACTATGCTAAATATATTCACGTCACCAAATAATTGATTAAAACACACTGTTATGAACGTCTACAGTAGCCTCAGCAGCACTCTGTAGGGTAGCGTCACCCTTACAAAAATGTACCATGGTAGAAAAATGAAAAAAAAAAAAAACATGTTTTTTGGGTCAACTACCATGGCACGAAAATACCATGTTACTGGTGCAAATACCATGGTATTTTCCTGCCATTGTAGTGACCAAAAAAAACATAACTACCATGGTACTTTCATTGTACTAACATTCCATTTTCCTGCCATGATAGTGAACAAAAAAAACACATTTGTTTCATTGTACTAGCTACCATGGTACACAAATCAAATATAAAGTGGTGGGAAAAGTACCCGATTGTCATACTTGAGTAAAAGTAAAGATACCTTAATAGAAAATGACTAAAAAGTGAAAGTAAAAGTCACCCAGTAAAATACTACTTGAGTAAAAGTCTAAAAGTATTTGGTTTTAAATATACTTAAGTATCAAAAGTAAATGTAATTGCTAAAATATACTTAAGTATCAAATGTAAAAGTATAAATAATTTAAAATTCCTTATATAAAGCAAACCAGATGGCATCATTTTCTTGTATTTTTTTAAAAACGGATAACCAGGGGCATGCTCCAACAATCAGACATCATTTACGAACAAAGTATCTGTTTAGTGAGTCTGTCAGATAGAGATAACTAGGGATGTTCTCTTGATAAATGTGTGAATTGGGCAAGTTTCCTGTCCTGCTAAGCACTCAAAATTCAAGAGTACTTTTAAGTGTAAGGGAAAATGTATGGAGTAAAAAGTACATGATTTTCTTTAGGAATGTTGTGAAGTAAAAGTAAAAGTTCAAAAATATTAATAGTAAAGTACAGATACCCAAAAAAACACTACTTTAGTAGTACTTTCAAGTATTTTTACTTAAGTACTTTATACCACTGGAACCATGGATTTGCCAAGGGTAAATAAAGGTTAAATGTAAAAAAAATGTTTTTCTAAAAATGGTAGTACAATAAAAACAATACCATGGTTTTGTACTGGCAGCATGTAGTGAAACATGAATGCATGGTAGTTGTTTTACCATGCTTTTTGGGGTAGTGACCAAAAACATAGAAATGTATGATACTCACATAATGCAACATTAACTTCTCACTCTGCAATGGCAAAGCATAGGCCTAGTACCCTCTTATATCCCTTTAGTTTATAGTGAAAAACCACAACACACATGGTCTAGTAGTGTAGTGTACCCTCTTAAACCTTGGGACCTGGATAGCATATGGTGAGAAGAATGAAGGGAGTCTGAAACCTTGGAGATTTAAAATAACTAGATAGTTTATCTGGTGCATCTCTCTTCAAAACAGTTTTCAGTTGGCTCTCTCACATTCAACAGACTTGGCTACTCTTATAGTACAATTCTAAATAGCCAACACACCAAACAAACCATTTGTAAAATGGTATTAATTAGCATCTTATCTCATAGATACATTTTCATCATGTAATTCTCAACATATCCCTAAAAACAGCAAGTTACAATGTTTCCCTTTTTTTAAGAATGTGTGAACGTTCATTGGTCCTGTCACCATGACTAGGACAGGCTAGCTTGACTGGAGTTATCTTCAGTCTTCTATGCTAACAGACTTTTAATAATTAAACTATCAAAACATTATCAAAAAATGTCAACAATTATATCATTACACTCCACTTAACTTTGTGTTTCATATTCTATGCTTTATAACTCGCCCACCGTGATGAAAACATTTACAATATTTAGTTTATCTGGTGCTTCTCTCTTTAGTTTCCAGTTGGCTTGGCTCTCTCATTCAAGTGACTCACCTGAGCAGTGTTGCCAACTCCTCAGTAAGGAAAGTAGCTATTGACTGTCCTAAAAGTCCCCAAATGACGTCATCCCCTAATTTGCATAATTGGTCAGGTGCATGTAATTGTGATGGATGCTGAAGGTGAGAGGAATAACGTCGTGGGAGAGACAAAAAGTGAGTAAAAAAACACCCTAAATATGTTTAGAACTACAAATGAACTTTCTTCAGTCGATTCTTGTTTTTTTTATGTCAGAATTCCAACCCTCCCCCTTTATCTGGGGTTGGGACCGGCAAATGTGACCCAAAAGAGACACTCTGGCTGAGTTACTTATTTAAAAATAATAATAATATTATATTATTATTATTATTTTTTAGTTTAGTTTTCTTAATTTGGTTTGGTTTTTAACCTTATGGTCCACTTAGGAGCCTACAACAAGTCACAGTAAAACATGAACATTTTTAACCATAACATTTTTTACATTTTTTTGTATACAATCTACATTTAATAATCTAAATGGACCAAAAAGAGACAATAGACAAAACTGTCAATGGCAATGTGAGAAAATTATGGTAACTAGTCTAGACCTAATTCAGATTAATAGTTAAAAAATAAAATGTAAGCCAGGGTGGGATCAGCCAGCCATGCGCATTCATTTGCAGTCTGGATGCGGAGGGGTGAACATCTCCTTCTCTGACTGCAGCTGGGAGGGACTGCTGCGTGAGGACTGGGCCGCCTGTGAGTGCTTTGGGACAGGGTGGGGCCCACAGCAGCACACGCTGCTCGTTGAGAAGAGTAAGAACAATATGTGCTTTCAGGTCAGTCTCCAAAAGTCTCCAATAACACCAGAAAAAGTCGCTAGATTTGTCACTAATCGCTTTTTTGAAAATGTGTTGCTAGAAGGGTCTGAATACTCGCTAAATATAACGACAATGTCGCTAAGTTGGCAACACTGCCGAAAAGGCAGGCTAGCGCGAGAGACACTGTAGAGTGAGAGTGGTGAAGCAACCACTAGAGCCTCCGTCTGTGGGCCGAAATAAGCACAACACCCTTTAACTTTAAATACTGTAAATGATTACAAAATGCCAAAGATTAGGCTACAATACATTATATATACACAAGTATGTGGACATTTAGCTATTTCAGCCACACCCATTGCTGACAGGTGTATACAATTGAGCACACAGCCATGCAATCTCCATAGACAGACATTGGCAGTAGAATGGCCTTACTGAAGAGCTCAGTGACTTTCAAGGTTGCACCGTCATAGCATGCCACCTTTCCAACAAGTCAGTTTTTCAAATTTCTGCCCTGCAAGAGCTGCCCTGGGCAACTGTAAGTGCTGTTATTGTGAAGTGGAAATGTCTAGGCCACACAAGATCACAGAATGGGACCGCTGAAGCTCGTAGCGTGTAAATATCGGCTGTCCTCAGTTGTAATACTCACCACCGAGTTCCAAACTCCCTCTGGAAGCAACATCAGCACAATAACTGTTAGTTGGGAGCTTCATGAAGTGGGTTTCCATGGCCAAGCACACAAGCCTAAGATCACTATGAGCAATGCCAAGCGTCGGCTGGTGCATAATGCGAGGTCCATAGAGAAATGCTTTGTCAAGATCGGTGTGGAAGAACTTGACTGGCCTGCACAGAGCCCTGATCTCAACTCCATCTAACTCCTTTGGGATGAATTGGAACGCCGACTGCGAGCCATGCCTAATAGCCTAACATCAGTGCCCGACCTCACTAATGCTCTTGTGGCTGAATGGAATCAAGTCCTTGAAGCAATGTTCCTACATCTAGTGGAAAGCCTTCCCAGAAGAGTGGAAGTTGTTACAGCAGCAAAGGGGGGACCAATTCTACATTAATGCCCATGATTTTGTATGAGATGTTTGACGAGCAAGTGTCTACACTCTTTTGGTCATGAAGTGTATATCTCACATTCTCCCACATTTCAAGTTGGCAACACAGGGAACCCAAGTATGAGAAAGTATTAACCATTTTTCATAGTAACTATTTCAATTTTTCTTTGATGTTACAGACAAACTAGGACCAACAATTGTAGCCTGCCTCTGACTTTGTCAGAAACTTGCCCATACTGGTATATAATTTCATCAATATAATACCAATCAACCTCTTGAGGGTTGAATATTTAATTACTTGTACTGTCATTGTACTATGGTTACTCACAATTTAATAAATTACTTTTTGGTACCATTTATCATAATTGTGCGTTACCATGGTAGAATGTATAATGCAGGTTAAAACTGTGGTATTTCCATTATCCACATCTATACCATGGTAAAAGTGAGACAATAGCATGGTATTATTTAAGTGCATGGCACTACCATCATACTTCAAAGCTAAAACCATGGTACATTTCCAATACCATGGTATAAATGATGCCATACCATGGTAATATTTAGGTACAATGGCAGTACCATGGTATTACCATCATACTTCAAGGCTAAAACCATGGTACATTTACATGATTCAGACTATACAACGGTATAATTGAAACTACCATAGTAGTACCATGGTATGAATGAAAGTACCGTAGTAGTACCATGGTACATTTTTGTAAGGGCATGGTGTAGCCGGAGGATATATAGCTTCTGTCCTCCTCTGTGTACATTGACTTCAATACAAAACCTAGGAGGCTCATGGTTCTCACTCCCTTCCACAGACTTCCACAGTAATTATTAGAAACTACCCAGAGGACATCCTCCAACCTATCAGAGCTCTTGCAGCATGAACTGACATTTGTCCACCCAATCAAAGGATCAGATAATGAGTCTAATATTGACAGCATATGCTAACGCTAGCTAGCACTGCAGTGCATAAAATGTGGTGAGTAGTTCACTCAAAGAGAAAGTCAATAATTGAACAGTTTTGAACAAATTAATTTCTTCCAAAATGAAGGAGAAGCAAGAGAGACAGAGAGAGCTAGCTATATTTTGTACTATGTGTATATATATTAGACTTTCACTTACTTAGCTAGCGAATGCAGCTAACTAGTTTAACCTACTCAAACACCCGGTTCAAACAGATAAGGATGCTATGTTATGGCTATGGCTATCCAACACTGGAACTCTTCCAAGTCAAGGTAAGCGTTTGGTTTTATTAATTTATTGCCACCGAGGCCCGCCAGTGTAACTGCTAAACTGCTTGCTGTACACTGTACTGCATGATTGTAGCGGGTTTACTAATGCGTTAGTTCTAGTAGCTATGTTGACTATGACGTTAATTTGGTGAAAACGATGTAGGCTGTGTATAGCGGTTAGTGGTTATGGTACGAAAGTTTGCTTGGAATGTTTTTGTTGCCTGGTCACAGACAGCAGTTGTATTCTACACTGAAGTCCACAAGCGAAGGGAAAAGGTGAGAGGAAAAGAGGGCGTAGACGCAAGAAGGAATTATATATGCAACAAGCTGTAACGCTCAGGATGGTTGGACCAAGATGCAGCGTGGGGTAAGTTAATCATTTTTTATTTATGATAACCGGCACAAAACAAGAAAGCGTAACAAACGAAACATAGAGCTTTGTAGGGCTAAAAAGCAACAATACAAAATCAAGATCCCACAAACAACAGATGGGAAAAGGCTGCCTAAATATGATCCCCAATCAGAGACAACGATAGACAATCAGCTGCCTCTGATTGGGAACCATACCAGGCCAACATAGAAAAGAAAAAACTAGTCTACCCACCCTAGTCACACCCTGACCTAACCAAAATAGAGAAATAAAAGGTTCTCTAAGGTCGGGGCGTGACACAAGCAAAGTGATCATGCGGTTTTTATGTCGCGGATAGTTCTGTGTTTCGTGTGATCAGGGGTGTATTCATTCCGCCGATTCTGTTGAAAAACGTTTCTTAAATGGAAGCAAACAGAACGCAACAGGGATAAATATACCTGAATTTGTCCAATAGGAAACCCTCGTTTGCAACGGGATCAGATTACAACCTAGATCAGCTAGATGCAGGCAAGAGTGTGCAAGACAGTATTGATTATGTCACTGTCTGTCAGCTTGATTACTCTAATTTCTCTCGGCCTTTGCACCTTTGTTGTAAACTTTCATTCTTGGCTAGGTTGTAGAAACCTCATGATGGGTGTAGGGAAAATATGAGTATCATGCCGTAGCCTAAACCTATTGATGGTACGTTGAGCTGGGTGAATGGAATATGAATGACATTCATCCAATATGCTGTAATAGAAATAAGGCCATGCTCATAAAACAAAAAAAATGGAAAGGGCAGTGACCATGCTGACAGTGTTCCCCAACTCACCCCCTCCCGTTTTTCAACTGGTCGTTCAGTACAGCACCGTTTCTGTTCAATTGAACTTTCCAGAACGTAAAAACTTACTGAATGCAGCCATGATGCCAAAAATGGATAACGTACAGTATGTAGTGCAGCAAGAGTTGAGTGGGGATGAATGGATTTAGTTTAATGAGCCTTCCCCAACTAGCTAGTTTATGCTTCCGGCTAGAAACTTCAGCAAGAATTTGATACTTGTCTGCTGAAGTTGGGACTTGTGAGTGTTCAGAACTTTTCCGTTTTTATCGGAATACAAAGGCAATACATTTGCTTTAGCTGTCACCCTGATATTAGCTACACTATCTAGCTACTTCCCTCTAAGTTACTGCTGGACCTAGGATGTCACCCTACACCCTAACCCTACTACTCTGTTCCGCCATCTCTGGTCTCTTGGCCCTCCGACCCCTACACTCAGCCCAGTCAAAGCTCTTCTCTGTCCTGGCACCCCAATGGTGAAACCAGCTTCCCCCTGAAGCTAGGACAGAAGAGTCCCTACCCATCTTCCGAAAACATCTGAAACCCTACCTCTTCAATGAGTGCTTTAAATAATCCCTGTATAAATCTGTATTTGACGTAGGCTGCACAACTCCAGGTGTAGTCATCTAGCTAACTACCAAAGGTGAGTGATGTAAAGTACTAAAAGTAAAAATACTTCAAGTACTATTTAAGTACTTTTTGGGGGGTATCAGTACTTTGCTTTACTATTTATATTTTTGACAACTTTTACTTTTACTCTACTACATTTCCCCTGACTCCCAAAAGTGGGCTAACACATTCTTGTGACATGTAGGAGACCTGATTCGAACCCAGTCAGTCACAAAAGCAAGATTAAATAGGGAGTGGAAAGTCTATCCTTAAGAAGGGCTATGACAAGCCATTTCAACTATAACGTGGCTTGTGATCATCATAGAGGGGAACAGAAGGCACGTCGTCCATGGTCCAGAGAGTCTTAGCTTTCAGGATTGCGGTCGCAATAGCTCATAGCCAAAGTGGTTCAAATGCTAGATATACATTCATAGGAAGGAAATAAATTAAACAAGTCACATTGGCTTTAGAAACCGCCAGACGTTTTTGTTTACCAGAGTGAGCGTTTCCTTCTGTCGCGGATTGCCCCGGTACTGCTGTTCATTCCGTGCACCAGTTCCAGAAGTCTACGTCACCAGCCTCTAGGCGTCACTGAACTGTTTCATTAAGCACACCTGGTTCCCATTCCACCTGATTAGTAATTGTATAAATGTGCTCTGTGTTCACCAATGTCTTGCCGGGTATTGTTTCCATGTCCGCTGGTCGTGTGAGTATCAGTGCTTTGTTTCAGCTTGCGTGTTTTGTGTACTCGTTATTACGGGTCTCATCCTGTGAATTGTTGCGCACTTGTTATGACGGGTCCCGTGTATTAATTCAAGGTTGTACCTCGCTCTTTTGTTTGGGTTTCATCCCTGTGTTTTTGTATACTTGTTGTTTTTGGGCTTTGTCCCCGTGCCTTTTTATGGTCTGTCGTATTTTTGGGTGAAGTATTAAAACTCCCTATTACGTATTCCTGCGCCTGTCTCCAATTATTTATACGTGACAGATTCTATCTGCTCCTCTACCTTTCCTGACTGGCAAAGTGCCAGGATGTCTCTGGTTTTGAATCTGACTTTAGAGAACTGAATTTAACTGATTCTGAATGCATCTGACAAGTTTAATATATGAAACTTTGAATAACTTGAAATTATGGTTTAAACTTGCAATAACTACCATATTGAAACTGAATATATTAAATTGACATTTCAAAACTGAATGCAATATGCAATTTCAAATCATGAAATACAAGTTCAAGTAATGAATTCAATGATTACATTAGTGAAATATTTGAATTTGTAATGCACAATCCAAATTCAATATCCTAACACATTGAAAAGTCTGGAATTCAAATACAATTTTTGGCACTGAAATTGCTCCATAATAGCACATTTCGGGTATAAAAATTGTCGAGGCCTAATGGAAACTGCTAATTTGGTTAACTTTCCAAATGTCGACAAAACAATAGACAAGGTGGGCTCTTTTTGTGTTGGTACAATTAATGTGAGAAATGGCAGTGGAAACACTTATGGCATATTGCTATAGTAACCATCAATTTGGAGTCACGTGATCTGGTGTGTGGTCCTCCCACTAATCATTCTGTTTATTAGGCTACAGATTAAATAAATTAGATGAACTACACAGGGTTGTGAAAGTGCATGGCGATGCGCTTTTTATGCTCCTTTCCAATAAATTGAGGGTCTTCTGGTGACATGATGGCTGCCAACAAATCAAAATAATGGTTCTCTTTTGTCCATAATACACTCATTTAGTAGGCTATACCCACACTCTGTGAGCTGTTGGCTATAGCGCATATGCCAAGACCAGAATGAGCACAATCGCTATATAACACTTTTTCTGACGAAACCATCAGTTGAGTTAAATGTGCAGGAAACCCATTAAAGTTGTATTTTTATTTGGTACATGGGAATTTAACCCTAAGGAGTCATCACATGCAGCCTTTTATCCGAAACAAGTCAATTTGATGGAAACACATCTCTGGTGGGAGAATGCGCTTGTTTTTATGCTGACTTTATACTCATGGCATCAATCTTTCGCCAACTTTATGGAAACCGATGGCTCAAATCTAGGTTGTCTTTTGATTTTGAGAAAATAAAACAGACATCTTTCACTTCTGAAACCCCGCATGGTCTGTTTCCAACTTCCCGGAAGTCTCGCGATGTTGCACCTCTGTTTAGAAAAGCTGTACTAAAACAAATACTATCGCCATCTTCTGGACGGTTTAAAAAAAATATATAAATATATAGCTATAGCAATCACAAAATGGTCCCTCAATAAAATAAATCAATACTATCACCATATACTGGCCGGTTTATGTAAAGCCAAACTAACGTGTTTATTTTTCCATCGTGAAAAAAAAACAAGTCAGACTCATTTAATGCATTTCTTACAACTTTGAACTGACATTCCACTACTTCTGCAGCTCTGTTCAAATTAAATTCTTGAACTTTGAAAATAGTGGCCGGGACTTCATTGCAGGCAAATTGAAACAATAATCATGCATGAGAGCACCAGCTATTCCGTACAACTGTCATCACGCTCTCCATAGCCATTGTGAGCAAGACATTTCAACATTCCCAAAGCCACGGGGCCAGATGGATTACCAGGACGTGTGCTCAGATCATGCGGGGACCTACTGTCAAGTGTCTTCACTGTCATTTTCAACCTCTCCCTGATAGTCTGTAATACCTACATGTTTCAAGCAGACCACCATAGTCCCTGTGCCCAAGAACGCCACGGTAACCAGCCTAAATGACTACCGCCCAGTAGCACTCACCTCTGTAGCCATGAAGTGCTTTGAAAGGCTAGTCATGGCTCACATTAACACCATCATCCTGGAAACCCTAGACCCACTCCAATTCGCATACCGCCTCAACAGATCCACAGATGACGCAATCTCAATTGCACTCCACACTGCCCTTTCCCACCTGGACAAAAGGAACACCTATGTGAGAATGCTAATCATTGACTACAGCTCAGTGTTCAATACCATAGTGCTCACAGAGGACTAAACCTCTCCCTCTGCAACTGGATCCTGGACTTCCTGACAGGCCGCCTCCAGTTGGTAAGGATAGGTAACAACACATCTGCCACGCTGATCTTCAACACGGGAGCCCCTCAGTGGTGCATGCTTAGTACATTACTGGGGCCAAGCTTCCTGCCATCCAGGACCTCTATACAAGGCGGAGTCAGAGGAAGGCCCAAAAAATGGTCAAAGACTCCAGCTACCAAAGTCATAGACTACTCTCTGCTACTGCACAGCAAGTGGTACCAGAGCACCAAGTCTAGGACCAAAAGGCTCCTTAACAGCTTCTACCCCCAAGCCATAAAACCGCGGAACAATTCATTAAATGGATACCTGGACTATTTGCATTGACCCACCCCTTTTTTCATTTTTTTATTTTTATGCTGCTGCTCGCTGTTTATCTAGCCATAGTCACTTTACCCCTAATAACATGTACAGTACCAGTCAAACGTTTGGACACCTACTCATTCAAGTTTGTTTTGTCAATGTTTTCTGTGAAATTACACACATGCAATCATGTAATCAAAAGATATTTTATATTTGTGATTCTTCAAAGTAGCCACCCTTTGCCTTCATGACAGCTTTTGGCATTCTCTCAACCAGCTTCACGAGGAATGCTTTTCCAACAATCTTGAGGGAGTAGATGGAATACTACTGCATCTTATGTCAAATTGATGTCAAAAGAAAATTTGTTTAATTTTTGCTAACCCTAACCTAATTTTCTTAACTGCCACAAAGTAACTTTTGACAAACTGTATACTGTATCTAGACAAAACCCTTGAGGGTGAACTTTAGAGATCGACTACATTGCAGTTAGGTTGCACAGACAACCACACTCAGAGCTAGTACTGATAGTCTTTTTGACTTTGGGGAGTGTAGTAATACTCTGACATTTTGGATTGTTGAATCTGTGCAGGATTCAAATAAGAGTGGGCGTTCTACATAAACATTTTCTGAATGTTCCGCAATGGTTTGGCCTGCTGAACATGACAAGATTGGTTTCCCCTTTATTATGCTGCATTCATAAACAAGTTGAAAGTGGTATTTGCCACATACGACTGAAAAATCCACTTGAACGCCACGCCAACTCGTAATTACTAGTTGGAAACTATCATCCCGAGCGCCAACTTCTCCCAAATGCTGACCTGACTTCACCTATTAAAGGACCTTGATAACAGAATTTATCAGTTTAAATATCAAAACATTATTTTTCATTTACAATCATGATAGAGGTACTTTTAGTTTATGGTTGACGCAGCTTGTTGGCCATTAGCCAATCGGCATTTCTCAACAAGCTCAAAGCACATGAGTGCATCCAACTGGTATTTACCACTTCCCCACTTGGTTATGATCACAGCATTTTGTTATGTAGCTGCTGGTAAATTTCGATTTGGAAATTAACTGCAAAAATGCTAATATTTGTACCATTGACTAACATTTGTTCGACAAATGCTAAAAAACATGGTCAGGTAAACAAAACATGGATTGACGTCATTCCTTGCCCATAAACTACTTACAGGGTAAGGAAACCAATGTCATTTTATAATTTGGGTGAAAGATCCCTTTAAGATGGCTTACTGGTATGTCAATAGTAACTTTAGAGTAATTTGATTGAAATAACATTTAAAAACCAGCAAATTTTATACATGAATGGAAAAATGAATACAGAGTTAACTCGTTTTTAGCTTCAGCGTAACATAAGGCAAGCATTTTTGCTGATAAGAGCACCGACACCAAATGTAAAGAATCTAGAGTTTTAGTTTAAAAGCCAGCGTCTAATGATTAAATCCCGTATGGGCCCAAAAACGACAACACCAGTGTTCAAATGTACAGCAATAGCAATTTATTAGGCATATGAACAGTGATTTATCATTGTACACATACAGAGAGTAAATTATATAGCTCAATGCACGGATAGTTAGTGAAGGTAAGGCCCTGGATGAAGTGTAAAATCTGCCTAAGAATCAAGAAGTATAATTTGCCTCTTTCCCCTCGCATGGATTTCTCATCTACTCAGTCTTCCAAACAAAACACATGTTAAGTACAAATACAAAAGGGGGTTTGGTCTCTTAAATAAATTCATAGCCGGGGGGGGGGGTGGTTCTCAGTCATCTAAGAAGTCATCTTCCAGGTTAATGTCTGTGTTGTCCAGGTTAATGTCCGCGGTGTCGATGTCGTCCAGCTCCAAGTTGTCTAGGTCATCTTCAAGTTCGTCCAGGGCCTGGGGGAAATAACACAGCTAACGGTACTGAATACTGCAACGGGTTACATTCATACATCTCGCTGGGTACAGTGCATTACTTGTCCAGAGCCTGCCCTACTGTCTTTCTAGGGAGACCGTTGCCTACCTTGTTCTTCAGTGCCTCAGATGAACCGGGGCTCGCCTCCTCTTCAGGTGCAGCCTCAGGCTCTGGCTCCGAGGGGATCGCGGGGGGCGTCAACACGGATGCCAGCACTCCAGCAGCCAACGTGATCTCCTCCCTGCAGTCTTCACCCTGTTGACAGACACACAGGCATGAGCAGGACTCTGTTTCCAGTGTCTCAGCTGTCCCGGGCTTGCCCATCAATCCAGCCAACACATGAGGTCATTTCTAGATTTGAAACTCGACTCTTCCAGGCCTATGATGGAAAAAAACACCTAGTCTGTGTAGATCTAAATAAGTCCTTTGATCAAGTTGGCTATTACTTTAACTGTATAGTGAAGGTCTCAGAAGCAGACTTACTGGTACCAGTGTGGCAAGTGAGAGGGGAACTCCTTTGGGCTCGTAGCCCGTGGCATCCTCTAGTATATTACGTTCTTCATTGGGCTGGAGAAAAGAGGCAAGATATGGATAATGTGAGTAAATAAGTAGAAAGGCCGCAATGGGAGCGATAGGAATTACTACGTATTCAAGTTGGACTCCTCCTGTGCAGCAAATACATCCATAGCTAGCTTTCAGTTTAGAGATTTGCAAGCCAGATATTTCCATTTCATTTCTACAGTCCCACATCGAACCCCCACCACTCACTGTGACCAGAGGGTAGTCGGTGGCTGGCCGGGAGTTGCCCAGGCAGGTCTCCCGGAGGAACTGCTCGGCCACAAACGACTCCTTCAGACCGGGGAATAGGTTCTCATACTCGGTGGGGTCGGCCAGCGAGTCGGCCGCCTTCTGGTTGACCTTGGCCAGGCTCTCCCTCCACAGCTTGACCACCCTGGACACCTGGCTGGGCAGGTAGGTGCGGGCCAGGAAGGCTGCCTCGGGCAGCCGGTTGGTCCGGATCAGCAGCTCCAGACAGTGGTCCAGTCTGGGGGGAAAACAGACAGGAGACTTGAGACCAGTATCAGAGAGAGGTCCAAATCACCGCTACTGATCACATGCTCCATCAAAGATCAAACATACAGGAGTAGTGTCGTGTAGGATTCCAATACCTCATTGTAACGCTACTGAATTTAGGAAAGCTGGATATGTAACAGAGCTGGATATGACATCGTCGTGTACCCCCTCTACCCTCCCTTGTACTCACTTCCCCTGCAGGAAATAAGTCATGAAGGCCACGTTGTTCTTGCCGTCCCGCTCAGCGCCCTCGGCCAGCTTGCCCACCATGGCAGCGTTGCCCGAGGCCGTGGCGAGCAGTAGCAGGCCGCCGTAGTCCTGGGCATGATGGAGGCACTCCTGGGCCAGGCTAAACTGGCACTTACTGATGGCCAGCTCTGCCAGCTGCTTCCACTTCTGCTCCGACTGCCACCAGAGAAAAATGAAACGGTTCTAATGTGTATATATATATATATATATATATATACACATACATACATACATACATACATGTGTATGTATATATATATATATATATATATATATTATATATATACATATACATACATACATACATGTTGTCGGTTAGACTAATATTGTATGGAGTTGGGTCTAAGCTAAAACAATCATACAGTTCAGCACTGTTTAGTGCAGAAGGACGGTTAATACATTTAACGATATGATTGAGTACACAATCGACTCAGATCTAAATCAGATGTTGACTGAATAGATTTAAAACCGAGCAGATACTCTTCAGTATTGAATAACTCATTCGTGAACGACTGACATGTATGATGGCGCTATGCACGTAGTACACAATCGGTTGGCAACGTCGGGCAAGTCTAAAGGAGGGGTGTGTTTTTTTCCCCATAAATAACTGGTGTGCTGCTTCCAGTGTGAAGGAAATCTCAAGATATTGCTCACCTGATATAGAACTAGGGCTGTGATAGTCAGCAAGCAAATAACTGCCGGTCTCACGGTAATTGACCCGTTAATTAACACATTTAGCATCTCCTGGCTTCCTACGAGCCACTGATGCAGACCTTTGAAACATCTACATTTTTAGAAAGTCTAAATCCATGTAACAGCCTACACCTTCACAATAAATCTTATTTTAAACATGTCTAAAGAAGCATGGTAGGAAAATAATGTAGTCTATTTCAGAAGAACAGAATCGCATACTCAGATGTCCTTATGTTAGGTCCTGATCTGGTTATGCCATATGGCGGTGGGCTACACTAGTTCACTTAGCAGACAACAATTCCGTGGCATTATTTTATAGCATGAATAGAATTGAGCAAAGCTGAATAAAATAGAAAGGGATATTTTCTCCAGACGATGGAGTGCACACATGCCGCTATTCTGTGTTGAGCGGTTAAATAAGTCCTCCTATATGCTTCATTTAGAGTTATTAATGGAACTTTAGTTGTTCCACAAACGTTGGGCTCTGTTCTGATTTTTAATGCATTGTGAGGTTGCATGATGCAACTCTATTAATGATTAGGAAAAAAAGTCACTTGAAAAGGCACAATGCCTCAACATTCCCGGGGAATCCCCTTTGTGTGGCCGTAATGCACTCGCCTTCCGCAGCCAGTGGCTGTTGTGCCCTTGGGCTAAATATAATAATTATAACCCAAAAGCATGTAATGCTTTTATTATAAAAAGGTGCATTTTTATGGTGAAAATGATCTTCCCCAAACTTGATACTCACACACTGCTTATGTATGCCAGTTAGGCTCTACACCTTGTACAGCGGATTAATGTGCTTCATTTTAAGACGTTATTTGGCCACTAGTTGTGATACAAACCTTATCAAAACATATAGGCCTATGGGCTAGGCTACATGAGGTGTGCGACTATGATTGATTAAAATAAGTTGTAATTTATTTATTTTTTCAAAGGCATTGTTTTTTTATGCTGGGCATCATTCACAAGTGATAATATATAATTCACAAGTGGTAGGATAATATTGTCACACATCTGATTATTCTTGATTTAATTCTTGTCTTTACATATATACTAAATAATGTGTATGAAATTTGTTTGGATTTAGAATGGACCATTATCATGCACCTGTCTCAAAATGTGCAGGGGGAAAATTACATGGCATCTATGCACTTAAAGCGAATGGAGGACGCTTTTCCCGTGGTTCATTTTCATGCCAGCCAGGTAGGCTATACTCCTGCTGTAAAGAGAAGCAATGTGCTTAATATTAGGAATGTTGAGAAATAAATACAGTAGGCCTAGCCTGTAGAAAGCGGACAATTTTAAGAGGCCATCACGCCGTTCTCTCACAATTGCATAACCTATAGAACATGAGCTCTCGAAGTGTTTGATTAGATTTTCCATCACATTGGCACTGACGTCAGAGTGATTAGAGGGACAAGAGTGCTGAATACCAGGCAGTTAGCAAGTTTGATATTCTACTAATGACCAGCAGCAGCATCAGAGCTTGGAAAAGCCTAATTACCGTGACTAAACGGTCACGTGGAATTTGACTGCCTTCGTGAATCGTGACCGCCGGTAATACAGTCTCCTCAACAGCCCTATATAGATTACCTCATGGTAAGCTGCAGACCTTTATCGACCAAGAGAGTTCTCATCCATGATCATCACGGCTGTCTACATCCCTCCACTGGTGTAGATGAAGGAGACAGGTTATTGAGTGTGTGCCATTCAGAGGGTGAATGGGCAAGACAAAAGATTGAAGTGCTTTTGAACGGGGCATGGTAGTAGGTCACGGGCGCACCAGTGTGTACCAACGCTGCTGGGTTTTTCACGCTTATTAACAGCTTCCCGTGTGTATCAAGAATGGTCCACCACCCAAATGACATCCAGCCAAGTTGACACAACTGAAGCATTGGAGTCAACAAGGGCCAGCATCCCTGTGGAACACTTTCAACACCTTGTAGAGTCCATGCCCTGACAAATTGAGGCTGTTCTGGAGGACAAAAAGGGGGGGGGGGGATTTTGTACATGAAGTGTATACAAACCATATACACACACACAACCACTCATCATTTGCTGCTGCTACTCTGTTCTTTATTTTACTCTATCCTGATGACTAGTCACTTTACCCTGACTTCATGTACATATCTACCTCAAATACCTCTTCCCTCTGCACACCACATTGACCTGGTGCTCCCCGTATATAGCTCCACATTGACCTGGTGCTCCCCGTATATAGCTCCATTCTTGGTTATTTTATTCCTTATTTGTATTTTTTACTCTGCATCATTGGGAAGCAAAATACCAGCATTTCTACAGCAGTTGTATTCGTTGCATGTGACAAATAAAATTTGATTTACAGTCTTTGAACTCTCTTGTAGTGTGTGTGAAGTGGTCTCTCCAAAGTCTAGTGTACTGAAGATCTTACCTCTGCCTCCACAGCCAGCTGATAGGCGATCTTCAACTCCCCAAGCTGCAGGGACAGCTCAAACCTGTGCTCCGAGTCTGACGACACGGCCAGAGCCTGCTGCTTGAAGCCCTGGACGACCAAAAATAACATGTCAGTAAACATAACATTTCACACAAACACAGTCAGTTCTCACAACAGTAAAACAGCAGCCACACAAAACGCAGCTTGACCCGTGTTGAAGATGAAGAGCGCAGAATTATATATCGTCAAAAATAATATCCTGATATGTAACTATATAAATGTTTCTCACAATTACTAATCATTGACATATCCAAAAAGTCCAATTTTGTAACCCAATACATCCCATAATAAGCACCGAGCTCTTGAAATAGCAGTGCAGGTTTATCGTAACAACATGAAGATTTTACATTGTGTGGTAGTCGTCTTCAAACTTGTTTCAGTGGATCGCAAAAAAGCTCAAATTAGCATAACAAGCTGAACCAAATGTAAGAGGCTTTGAGAATAAAAAGCCTGGTATACAGTCAGTGCTTTAGGGATACGCTTGTTTATGTAAGGGACCTTCTAAAAAGACCAGGAATTTCAGATTAATATGAGAAACATATACTAAAATATATATATTTTTAAATACTTCATGTCTCAAAATTGATATCCATCTTACCTCTATATTGTTTTATGTCCTGCAGATTTGAGAAGACAGATGACGAGTTCAACGGGAAAGTGAGCCTTGCACAGAATCCAGTCTAGCTGACGCAATGTAATTTTCCTGATTTCATTACCCCCCCTCTGGCCTCCATGAATTTAGTCACCCTAATTCTGGCCATCCTACAAGGATAAAAACTCTACTTTTGAGACATGAGGTTTTCTTAAGAGGGTTATATACACAATTAACATTATTTTACCCTTTGGTCAAAAGATGCATTTTGAATTGGACACCCTATAACATTCCATAGTCTAGCTAGAATCTACTCACTCCCCCCAGCGCCCCCATAGAGTTAAAGTACCCCATTCTACACACCTCATTTCCTTCATTAACAGGAAGTTCCTGGTTCTGACCTGTTTCTCCAGGAAGTGGGCCACACGGGTCCTCTGTTCCTTGGGGATGGTGGGCAACACTTTGTCGGCCATGCCAAAGTCCCTGCGCATCACAGCTGTCTGGTACTCCAGCACAGACACCAGCAGGGAGTAGCTGACGATGTTCAGCTCTTTGTCGCCCAGGTACAGGCGGTCGTCCTTGGGGATGTAGCCCAGCAGGTACATGGTTCTACGGATGGAGTAGATCGATAACGTGTTATAGGAATTAAAAAAGGAAAACACACTTTGAGATGGAGTTTTAGGGATAGGGAGTTTTAGTTTTAGGGATGGTGTCCCAGACACAGATGAAGCCTAGTTCTAAACTAAATAAGCATGCTCAATGGAGGAAGATCTTTTTAGTAGGAAGATTTTCATGGGAAGATCTTTTTAGTATGGTACTAGGCTTAATCTTTGTCTGGAAAACTACCTCAATGTATTTTTTTGAAGTAAATTAGGCTGTATGTAGGGTGGGTTAGGTTACCCCCCCATTTTAATTTGTTGAATAGTCTTGTTGTAGGATAAATGAGATGTCAATGTAGCCGAAGCACGTTGCTAGACAGAAGCGAGGTGGACCTGCTTATGAAGTACATATATAGAGGCTTCGAGAAGCCCTCTGACAATAGCAGTGCCATACTCCTACAGGGGCACAAAAAGGTGTGAAAGCTCTCTGAACATGTGATCTTTAAACTCTAAGCCACCTAATACAGGGATGGGCAACTGGTGGCACCCTCTTTGAAGGCCCTCTGAACTTGAATCTTTATATAACGGGTGGGCTTTCAAAACACAAAATGTCTTGACGGACTCAAATTTTGCCCTATAGAGGACACTCTAGTGGGGATTTTTGGCTTAACATTAAGATAATATTGGCTGACTTAACAAACAGCTAGTCTAATCCTTCTCCAAAAAGCAACGTTTGAATATTGATGATTGTTTCTGGTCTTACATCCCCAACATTGGTGCTTTACACCCCAAAAAAACAGGGTCGGACCCAAAGCAACAGTAGTATTGAGCTTCACTTACTCCAGCCTATTAATCCTGGGTAGTATTCACTAGGAACCAAATGGGCCAAAACGGGTAGGACCTACCCAAACACTTGTTTTCTTTTTCAGTTGCAAAATATTGCTACGCTGTGCACTAATAAATATACAACCCTGGTACGCAGTACCTGTCCAGGTGAGCGATGGTGACAATCTCTCCCCCCACAAAGTAGTTGAGTCTGTTGACAGAGCTGGTGTAGATGAAGCAGTCTCCCACCCACAGACCTGTCTTCACCACTTCCTGGATCTCCCCCTGGACCTGGGGGATCAAGACACAAAATGGCAGTGTCCTGATCAAGACACAAAATGGCAGATTGGGGACAGATTGGGGAGAGAGGGCAGATGGTGAGTGTTCACTGGTGCCCTGTTGTCTAGGGCCCTCTACTGGATGGCTATAGGCATTGTGCTTTGTCTTCAGTCGAAACCATAAGCCTCTCTTGTAGAGTTGCAGAGTCTACCTGCTAGGTCAGTACAGGTACAAGGTAATATCGAGTATTAACCTGTTACACACACACACACCTCAAAGGCGTCTTCGATGCCATCCTCCGTCACTCCCTCGTTGTTCTCTTGGGAGGCGGCTACTTTCTCGGACAGGTAGCGCAGGATGAAGAAGGACTCCTCTGTGGCTATACACACCAACTCCCCTGAGTCTGACCAGAAGATCTACAAAACCGAGAGAGAGGAAGTGTTCTCATGCTTCACTTACAGTCCTGATTTCATGACGATAATGCAAATTGTGTCATATGACCATTTCTACCAATACGGTACTGTGTGGAAAAACAAACACTGACTAAAACAAACATTTGTACATGCTAGGGCACTCTCGCACCCATCTATATTCTGATCAAGATGCCCTTTCCTCGACAGCAGTACTCACATGTTTGGGCTGGATCTCAATGCGGCGGACCAGCTCTGTGTTCTCCCAGTCATAGAAGGCCAGACCGTTCACCGACCTGACGCCCAGCAAGAAGCCTCCATAGATACCTGCGCACACACACACACACACACACACACACAGTTAGTCCCTCAGTTAAGCTATCTGGACATGTCGAATAACATTTTTGTTTTCTGTTGCAAAACATTTTAAAACATTTTCTGTTGCCTGCCAGGTTCCATTTTTTATGCAGTATCTTTTTTCACACTACAAACTGATCACCACAACTGATCTCTTCAATTTACCTTCAGCCCCAAAGTCTGGCTTGAAAGACTTCTTCTCTTTGAAGTTCTTGAAGATTTTGACCACACTGTTGCTTTCTCTGATGGCATACCTGCGACAAGGCAGACCACGCACATTAACCACTGACAGACAGTAACCATCCATAACAAAGAATGTCTGTGTGTGTGTGTGTTGAACTCACTCAGAGGAGTCATGTGCCCAGACAAACTCTTGGGCTGAGCCGAAGCTCTTGTTCCTCAGTGCCATGGCAGTGTAGATGATGTACTCTCCGTCTCCACACACCACAACAAACCTGACAACACAAACAAAAAGAGAGGCTCCATAAAATAATCCAGATTTTCAACAGATGAAGTGTTTGGATATATATGAATATCATATTTCTCCAAACATTTGAAAACAACTTACTTGCCTTTAAAATGTGTGGCACACAAACACTAACATGTAGTTGTTGTGCAAGGCGTTTAATTAGGTTCACCGAATAGCTGACGTCGGACTGACCTTCCGTTGGGGTTGTGCTGAATGGTCTGGGGGTAGATCTCACAGCTGCCCATGTCTTTGACGGCCAGCGCCAGCCTCTCTCCGTCCTTGATCTCCGTGTCGCCCATGGCCTTCAGGTTGGCCTGCTGCACCTCTGAGTGCTTGGCCCAGATGATCTTCCCATTGGTGTCCATGGACATGGCTGGCTCCTCACGCCCCAGCTACAGCACGCAGGAGAGGTGGAGGAGAGGATGGACTGAGTAAAGTACCGTGGCTTTCAGAGATGTCACCAAGTAGTTGTTTCAACATAGAAGGGTACTTTGAAAAAAAGGCATGTACGCAATGTGTACAAACTGAAATTCTATCAAACTCTGTATTGTGAAATAGCTGTGGGTTCTTCAGTTTTGAATCTTATGCACAAATACACTATATATACACAAAAGTATGTGGATGCCCCTTCAAATTAGTGGATTCGGCTAGGTCAGCCACACCCGTTGCTGACAGGTGTATAAAATTAAGCACACAGCCATGCAATCTCCATAGAGAAAACATTGGCAGTAGAATGGCCCATACTGAGGAGCTCAGTGACTTTCAATGTGGCACTGTCATAGGATGCCAACAAGTCAGTTTTTCACATTTCTGCCCTGCTAGATCTGCCCCGGTCAACTGGAAGTTCTGTTATTGTGAATTGGAAATGTCTAGGAGCAACAGTGACTCAGCCGCGAAGTGATAGGCCACACAAGCTCACAGAACGGAACCACCAGGTGCAGAAGCGTGTAGTACGTACAAATCGTCTGTCCTGGGTTGTGACACTCAATACCTACTTCCAAACTGCCTCTGGAAACAACGTCAGCACAAGACCCATTTGTCGGGAGCTTCATGAAATGGGTTTCCATGGTCGAGCAGCCTAAGACCACCATGCGGAATGCCAAGCGTCGGCTAGAGCGGTGTAATGCTTGCAGCCATTGGACTCAGTGGAAACGATGAATCACGCTTCACCATCTGGCAGTCCGAAGGACGAAGCTGGGTTTGACGGATGCCAAGAGAACCCGACATGTCTGAATGCATAGTGCAAACTGTAAAGTTTGGTGGAGGAGGGATGGGGCTGATTTTCATGGTTCGAACTAAGCCCCTTAGTTCCAGTGAAGGGAAATCTTAACGCTACAGCATACAATGACATTCTAGACAATTCTGTGCTTCCAACTTTGTGGCAACAGTTTGGGGAAGGCCCTTTCCCGATTCAGCATGACAATGTCCTGATCTGATCTCAACCCCTTCGAACACCTTTGGGATGAATTGGAACGCCGACTGCTAGTGGAGGCTGTTATAGCAGCAGGGGGGGGGGGCAACTCCATATTAATGCCCATTATTTTGGAATGAGATGTTCGACTAGCAGGTCCACATACTTTTGGTCATGTAGTGTATATGGCCATATTCCACACCTTGATGATGATGCTGCCTTCGTCGTAACCCAGGGCCACGTTGTTGGAGCCTCGCAGGCCACACACACACCACACGCGCTCCATGCCGTAGTTCAGCGTGCTCTCCAGACGGTACGTACTCGAGTGCCAGATGCGCACAGTGCCTATGGAACCAGAGAAATTATTGGTTTCTTTCAGAACTTTGATTGTGTGCTTTTTATATGTAAAAACATGCGTACATTGTATAGAGTAGAGTTAATACTAGAGGTCGACCGATTAATCGGAATGGCCGATTTTAAGTTTTCATAACAATCGGAAATCAGTATTTTTGGACACCGATTTGGCCGCTTTTTAAATATTTTTTAACACCTTTATTCAATCTTTATTTAACTAGGCAAGTCAGTTAAGAACACATTCTTATTTTCAATGACGGCCTAGGAACGGTGGGTTAACTGCCTCGTTCAGGGGCAGAACAACAGATTTTTACCTTGTCAGCTCGGGGGATTCAATCTTGCAACCTTACAGTTAACCAGTCCAACGCTCTAACCACCTGATTACATTGCACTCCACGAGGAGCCTGCCTGTTACATGAATGCAGTAAGCCAAGGTAAGTTGCTAGCTAGCACGTAAACTTATCTTTAAAAAAAAAAATCTATCATAATCAATAGTTAACTACACATGGTTGATGATATTACTAGTTTATCTAGCGTGTCCTGCATTGCATATAATCGATGCGTTGCGTATTGTTGCTCCAATGTGTACCTAACCATAAACATCAATGCCTTTCTCAAAATCAATACACAGAAGTATATATTTTTAAACCTGCATATTTAGCTAAAATAAAAAATTGTGAAATTGTGTCACATCTCTTGCGTTCATTGCACGCAGAGTCTGTGTATATGCAACAGTTTGGGCAGCCTAATTTGCCAGAATTTTCCATAATTATGACATAACATTGAAGGTTGTGCAATGTAACAGGAATATTTAGACTTATGGATGCCACCCATTAGATAAAATATGGAACAGTTCCGTATTTCACTGAAAGAATAAACGTCTTATTTTCGAGATGATAGTTTCCGGATTCGGCCATATTAATGACCTAAGGCTCTTATTTCTGTGTGTTATCATGTTATAACTAAGTCTATGATTTGATAGAGCAGTCTGACTGAGTGGTGGTAAGCAGCAGCAGGCTCGTAAGCATTCATTCAAACAGCACTTTCGTGCGTTTGCCAGCAGCTGTTTATGACTTCAAGCCTGTCAACTCCCGAGATTAGGCTGGTGTAACCGATGTAAAATGGCTAGCTAGTTAGCGGGGTGCGCGCTAATAGCGTTTCAAACGTCACTTGCTTGGAGACTTGCGAGTGGTTGTTCCCCTTGCTCTGCATGGGTAACGCTGCTTCAAGGGTGGCTGTTGTCGTTGTGTTCCTGGTTCGAGCGAGGAGAGGGACGGAAGCTATACTGTTACACTGGCAATACTAAAGTGCCTATAAGATCATCCAATAGTCAAAGGTTAATGAAATACAAATGGTAGAGAAAGAAATAGTCCTATAATTCCTATAATAACTACAACCTAAAACTTCTTACCTGGGAATATTGAAGACTCATGTTAAAAGGAACCACCAGCTTTCATATGTTCTCATGTTCTGAGCAAGGAACTTAAACGTTAGCTTTCTTACATGGCACATATTGCACTTTTACTTTCTTCTCCAACACTTTGTTTTTGCATTATTTAAACCAAATTGAACATGTTTCATTATTTATTTGAGGCTAAATTGATTTTATTGATGTATTATATTAAGTTAAAATAAGTGTTCATTCAGTATTGTTGTAATTGTCATTATTACAAATAAAGAACTTGAAAACGTCCGATTGATCGGTATCTGCTTTTTTTGGCCCTGCAATAATCGGTATCGGCGTTGAAAAAAAATCATAATCGGTCCACCTCTAGTTAATACATAGCCGTTCGTCTGCTCACCACAAACAGAACAAGTATCTACAAAGGATCAGAATCTAATAAGAGTGTATAAGGTATTTACTCACCGTCCTCTGAGCCTGTGATGATGATGGGCAGCTCTGGGTGAAAGCTGACACACGACACATTCTGGGCATGTCCCTCCAGGGTCTGCACACACGTCTTGTTCTGAAGAGACACAGGACAGGAGTGTGAGACATTTGCCTGGACCAATACAGTATCATCAAAGACCAGAAAACCCATCTGCTGAACAGGTTACCAGCTTTCTCAAGCTAAAAGTGTTTGTTTCATTCCTCAGCAGTCTTACCTGGTAGTCCCAGATCTTGACCAGGCGGTCATCAGCTCCTGATATAAGGTAGGGCTTGTCCCCTCCACTGTAGTAGTCAATGCAGTTGACACCTTTCTCATGGCCCTCAAGGGTGAAGTTAGGAGCAGAGGAGCCTAGCTGCCAAACCTGGAATAGGGCAGAGGATGAGTTAGTCAAATAAATACACTCACACTATTCACAAACATCTACACTAAGTTCTTGTCAGCACACACATGACTTGTGTGGTAAAGTCAACACACACACACAGTGTCTGGTGTTACCTTGATGGTTCTGTCCAGAGAAGCGCTGGCAAATTGGTTGTTGTCTTTAGGGTTGATGACGATCTGCATGACGTAGTGGGTGTGGCCCTCGAACACCTGGCTGCAAGACCACTTCTTCTCCCAGTCCCACAGCTTAATCAGCATGTCGTCTGGACACACACACGATGGAACAATTAGTTAATATAATACTTGTGTGATAGATAATCAGTTTATGTATTTGACCCATATGTATAAAATGATGCAAGTCATAAAAGACAAGTTACTGATTGTGTACCACTGCTTGTGAGGATGTAGGGCTGGGTGGGATGCACGGCAATACAACGGATGTAGTCAGAGTGGGCCTCAAACATGTGAACCCTCTCCAGGGTGTTGTAGTTGAACACACGGATCTGCATGTCATCCTACAGAGAGAAGGGAGGAAAGACATATTATGACCCTACAAATACAGTAAGCGTGTAGTCTCCATGGGAAGATAAACCATCAAAAGTTCTCATTAGCTAGATGCTTGTCCTGAATTTAAAGCATCACTCACGGCTCCTGTTATGACCCAGTTCTTCCTGGCTACAAACTTCGATGCTCTCACTGGAAGGTCACACACTTCAAAGGTCTTCACCAAGGTCTGAAAAGGATATATTTACAAATTGTACATTCTCATTCATTGCATACAAGTTTAGCTTAGAGCTGTTTATCTCCATTGCGCAAATATTCAACATCAAACTGTTTGTGTGTGTACCTGTGTTTCATGGTTCCAGACGCAGACACTACCATTGTACAGGCTGGCCAGCATCCACGGCTCGGTCGGGTGGAGGTCCACACTCTTCACCCGGTCTGACCGGGCTGTCAGCTTCCGCTTGATGTCCAGCCTGAGAGGCTTTGAGACAGATGTCAAGTCAATCCAAATAAACAGACAGGGCAGTGCACAACGTACTCATCTGATTGCAGAGAGCTAGCTAGCTTGCCAGCTAACGTTTGCTAAAAGTGATAACGTTAGCTTATAAAACACGACCAATTCATAATCCTTCATGACCACATCCAAAAAAACGTCAATACTGACAGCACAATATCTATCAAGGTACCGTACCATCTAAATAAAACGATTTTACATGCAAAACGTAGAAATAACTAGTTAGCTAACTGCTCACGCTTAGTAAAGATGTGACATGGAGCTAGTTAGCAAAGAAGACGAGCATCCTTGCCACGGATAGACGTAGCTAACACAACTAACGTTAGCTAGTTAGCATTATCCTTGCTAAATGGTCTAGCTAGCTGACGAGTGCTTAGCTTTTATCATCCCAATAAATAATAATGAATCGGACTAGCTAGGTCGGTAAATGGTAAGATACCTAATGTTAGTTAGCTACAGAGGACTAGCTTGTTTTCTAGTTAGCTAACATGGCTGGCCTATCACAATCGACACCGGCTTTACTGAAATAAACTGGTTACATGCAATTCAGACTACACATCTTTCAACAACGAATGTACACTTGTCTCACCATGTTTTATCAGTGGGTTGTCTCTTTTTATGTGAATGAATTATGAATAGTTTCAGTCGGTGTTGCGTTTTCTGTGGACGGACTGTCGAGTGACGTGGAACTTCCTGAAACGGCGTGCGATGGGAAATGATGACGTGCCATTTTGGAGGTTCATTTTGGGTCATTGGAGCGTGGCACTTTTCTCCCATTTTTCCATGGTGTCCTGAGCTGCACTGCTGTCTGCAGTTTAGCTATAACTTTTTTTAAAAAGTATTATTTCAAACATAGCATATACTGTACAAATTGTGCATATTAAGAACTGCAGTTTACAAGCATGTTCAGACAGTGTTATTTTCAGGGCAAAATGAATCACTATGATGGCCCAAATTGTTAATTCATCTTTGTAAAGCTGGTGTAGTCCAGGGCCTACTACCTACCGGTTTATGTTCCTATATGGTTTGGGAGGCGTCTCTGTGTATCATCACCTAATGGCCATAGGCGGGTTGTCATTGATGAGGTAGTCGTTTCTCAAAGTTATTTTATGCCAGCTGGGACCAGCAAACTATGGTCCCTCTTGTGTCAGGGACCAGCAAGTTATGGTTTTCCTCCATGGAGGACACTCACATTAAAATAGCACTGTAAAACTGACTCCATTAGTGTAAGTTAACTATCTCAGCGACAGGAATGCCACATCGCACGGACTGGCGCCGGTCAATGAACCAGGGTTGAGAAACACTGGGCTATACAACTGAGTGGCTAAACAATGATCAGCCAGAGGGAAATTGAGCAATAACGTGGGTTCCCATGGTCAACGTTGAGAAGTCATAGGCTAACATATGACTATTTCATTTGTATGAAAAGACTAACAACGTATTAGTTAAGGAAGATTTGCCCAACAAAAAATTAAATATAGTACCAATAGGCTTAGAAGAGTGAACAATATACAATGCTTTATTCAGGTTTGCTTGTGAGTTTGAAACTGTTATGACAAGTTTAAATGGTAACAGCAGGAGTTTACTATATTGACACAAGGTATGAAAAAGTGGATGAATCCAGCAACTGATATCCAGATATTGTCTTTCTATCCTTTTCTCTTGAACACCTGCCTGCAGACTTTGTCCTCACACGTCAGTTCCTGTGAATTCAGAGAGAACAAATCTGAGGTCAGATCTCAGTCTGAGGTCAGATATCAAGTTTGGGATTAGGAGCTTGGGGTGCCACATTCCTCGCCTTATCTCATTCCCTTTGAAGAAACAGGTTAGTCCTGGTCGATCAGTGCAAATGAAGGAAAGGACCATTGATATGCTACCAGAGATGATAGAGAAAGTGAGACATTTCATAGGCTCCTTTTTTCTGGTTGGTAGCATGGAGAATGAACTAAGTAGACCTGCTATCACATTGGTGCATATGGAGGAGCCACCCCTTAAGTAGACTGGAACTGTAAACAAAAAAAACAAAAAGAGTTTCTTGTTAAAAGGCCTTTTTGGGTCATTTTTATAATCCGCTGTCTTTGATGCTACCTAGGAATGGCAATCTCCTGTCTGTAAAATAAGTTTCACATTTATATTCTGCAGGTGGCAATATCTCTATGCTGTTCATCAGCTCATGAGGAAGGTGCAACGTTTAAAGAACATTGAGATACAGAAGAAGTATAGGACTGTCTGATGTGCAGCACTAACATGTTTTCTGTCTTGCAAAGTAAGGACTCATTTCAGGCCCACATTCATATTTCTACCTGCAATGTTCTACCTGCAATGTTAATTATGATACTACACTGCTATTTCTTTATTACGACACTATAACGTATCACCAACATGATCAATTAAGTAAATAATGTTAACCCACCAGGTACAGTTTGTCTCCTTCGATCCAGTGCTTCCACCCACGTTTGTCCTTTTCCCCCTTCTGGATACACACAAGTTTGTCCCCCTCCCACACCACAAGAGCCTGTTAAGGTACAGTCAAAATTTATATGAATTGACAATGTATGGCTATAAAGGAAACCACATTTGTGACACAAAAGTGAAAATGCTATTATCCAAGATCTACGGACAGAAAAAAAGAAAGCAAACGGTAAAGTAGAAAAATATCAAACGGAGGAGGAAGATGAGGAAGAGATGGACCGATCTGTTCAAATAGTTTAAAGCTTCATCCTTCTTTTCTTCCTTAATTGAAGTAATCGTTCATTTGACTGGACTTTTTATTGTAATAAATCATTGCTTACACCTAGCTAATCACGTGCGATCAGTAGTGATTACATGTACATCCCAAAAAGAGAGCAAGAAGGATGCGTTGTAACAGTATTCGAACACAGCCCACGTGTCCAACCTTGACCACCCTGTTGTCCAGTCCTTTGGTGTGCTCCACAAACTCCACCCCCACAGTGAACATCAGCTCATAGTTCCTGAAGGTGCTCAGCGTCTTGACTTCAAACTTGTCTCCATCCTGGATGATCACTTTGGTCTGGGCCAGCTGCACTGCTATTTTGCGTGTGGCAAAGTCAATGTCTGTGGTAAAAAATAAAAAAGTAAAATATGTAAAAGTTTGAAAAAAGTGGTAAGGATCAAATCACACGTAACATTTGAGTAATAGAGATGTAACTGGAAATAATACCCATGTTTATAACATCAAAGCTGTCTAAAAGGACAATAGCAATACTTGAGTTGAACCTTTTAGCTCTATGCAAAATATACAATCAAAGTAGAATACCGGCATGCAATGTTGCACCACTATACATGTTACATATTGCACCTCAGAATACGGTGGTACCCATGTGAATCTCTCAGTTAACACTGCTGAAAAGTACTATCTAAATCTATTGTACAATAGACCTGCACATTATACAGTTACAATATATTGGCAGTGGTAGTGCACACTGCACAGGCACTTGTACATCCCCTTTTCTTGTCATCCTTCTCTACAGATGGATGGAAAAATATGATATATTCCATCGTGGTAATCCATAGAGATAATGAAGAAAGATCTTACTCAGTGCTTTCATATAATCCTCAAAGTTCTCACTGCTCTCCAACTCCCATTTGCCATTGAAGTCTACAGGCATGTTGGTTCTGTGGGCTGGTGAACTTTGGGCTGAATCAGAATGGGAAGGTACACGGTGTCCCAGCCTCTTTATATAACAGCCAAGGCAGAGGGCAGAGTACTATTGATAAAGTAGTTGAGTGCTATGGCTGTAGGGGGGACAGGAGGGGTGATGGGATGGGAAGAGCGGTCATAGAAGAGGCCTATCGGGAGATACAGTAAGTAGTGCCAATTCTCACACACACACACACACACACACACAGGCAGAATGAGACTCATCGACTGAGACTGCACAGTTTAAAGTTAGGTTATTATTTTTGGTGTCTTGCATATATTCTGCTCAAAAGACTATTTAACTTTGAGCATGCAGGTTGAGTAAGTTCAACATGTGCAAATCCAGTATCTGCTAATAGAAAACAGAAGGGGGACATACTTGTGAACATAAGCAAGCATTTAAAGTTAAACAGGTTCTCACGCACAAAATGCGTATCAGTCAATTAAAATGTTCGATTTACTTGCACATACTGTAAATTGTAGCTGGTCCCATCAGATGAAGTGATTACATATTGGCACAGCTTTTTCAGCCAATTAAAATTGTAGATGTAGTCCTAATTAACATACCTGTCACACTGCACTTTCTGATCATCAAAGCAACTAGGCCAGGGATCATCAACTAGATTCAGCCACAGGTCGATTTTTTACTGAGAGGATAGTAAGGGGGCCAGAACATAATTACAAAATAATTGTAGACTGAAAATGAACAGCAAGAAGCCCAAACAGATATGTATGACTAAAACATAATTTCAAACCATACTTACATTTATATATGATCACATATCTCTTTATTATGAGTGGGAATACTTTGGAACAGATTTTAAAAATCACTTGGAGCTGATATGCTGGTGCTGTTACAGTCTTTTTTTTAAATGTGCAACCATAAAAAATAATAAAAAATAACGTGTTTTTTTCCCAACCACCAGTTGGGAAACCCTGAACTATGTTATCACGTGTATTTGACTGACCGGTCAAACTGCTCTCTGTGTAAAGTGCCTAGTTCATGTAATTGTCCCCCCCCTTTGAAATGTTGATTTACATGTAGCGTAATGTGTTAGTGTGTTGAAAAGGGACGTAGTCTACTGCCAACAGCTTGAAATGAGAAAGGAATTGAATTTCAGCCTTGCACACACACACACACACTTCTATTGCCTAATAATCATATTGCATAGGCTATATTACATGGATGTGTAAAACCTAAATGTAGGCCGACGTTTTATATAGATTTTTATAATCATTCGTCACATACTGTGTTATTTCACCCAAGGAGGATGATCCAAAGTGAACAGTAGAAATAGTTTGCATTCACGTTATCATCCTGCAGATGGCAGTATTGCAGATGGAAAATACAATGAGGAAGACACTTGTGGCTGTCATTATTGTATTCTTATGTAGGTTACATTTACATGCAGGCCTATAATGTTTTAGAGTTTATGCGTTATAATAAGCATGCGTTTTGAATCCTCAACATAAAAGCACGATAAGAGGTGTGCTCGGAACCACGGTTAAAAACCACTATTGATAACGAGTCCACCACTTTAGCAGTTTGTGATGAGGATAACAATAGCCTACATGACTGCTATTGGACAAATCCTTACGAGTCTATTAACGTTACTGAGTGTCAATCTAAATAACATAAATTGGCGGATTTTGATGGGGATTATTTTTATGTAAAAAATTTGGACACACCTACTCATCCAAGGGTTTCTTAGTTTTTAATATTTTCTACATTACAGAATAATAGTGAGGACATCAAACCTGAAGACATGAAATCATGTAACCAAAAAAAGTATTAAATCAAAATATAATTTATATTTGAGATTCTTCAATGTAGCCACCCTTCGCCTTGATGACAGCTCTGCACGCTCTTGACTGAGTAAATTTGATGGGGGAATGTAGGGGATGTGTGAAATTTACTACTAATCCTGAAATGCCACTTGCATCTTCTCATTAACTAGCTTTTGAGGTGGTGCAATCGGCTAAAACGCTCGAGGGAGGGCGATCACGTGAGGAAGGAAGTGGTAAGCAGCATGACCAGTGCCAGATGACGTTGTAAAACTGTCATTACGTTGAATACACAATAACGTTACTGAAATTGACGGCCATCTCGGCAAAAAAATATTTGACATTTGTTCAGGTACCGACTCCTGGCTGTACAATTTTGATTGAAGTTCTGTTCAAGATCAAGCATTCGTAACCAACTGTATTCATTGGGGTTGGCTCGTCGAACCCGTACTACTGCTGCAGCCAAACAATGTGCAATTTACTGAAATTGCTGCCTGTGCACTCTGCTGCTGACGTCACTTAATGCACCTTTGCAGCCAGGCACGTGTGTTGTGACTGACAAAAAAAATCGTTTGTCTCATTTAGAGGGACAATGCGTGTATTTTAGCGTTTGAAAAAGTTGCTAAAAGTTCCAAATACATTTTAAAAGTAGCTACATTTGTTGGTAGGTGCTGTTTGAAAAAAAAGGGTGCAGGGTAGTCTGAAAAGTTGCTAAATCTAGCAACATAATAGCTAAGTTGACGTCACTGAGCGTGACGTTCTTTACACTAGTAGCAATGAATACATAAATATTGTGGCTGTCCCAAACTTGGATGCATTTGCTGTTTGTTTTGGTTGTTGCAGATTTTTTGCCCAATAGAAATAAATGGTAAATAATGAGTCACTTATTTGTCACAACGTGGAGATACGGAATAACAGAATATATTTATTAACTCATGTAAACTAAACACAATTAACAATGTTGTGCGTGTAGTCAGTAGCATAAGTGAGTGGTTGTGTGCATAGATGTGATAATAAGGTGTTGAAAGGTGCAAAAAATGTAAACAGCCACAATAATGCCACAACCAAAATCTGTCAGTGTCTGCATGGAGAGAGTCTCCTCAATGAATGGGGAAGAGGTATTTATCCTGGCACACACCCGAGTCCAGGTGTGTCCCATTTCAATGACGACCTTCCTGGCGCCGCCAACCGACATCCTAATAAAGGAAAACAAGAGCAAAGAATCGGCAGAGTGGGAGGGTCCCCCCCCCCATAAAACTAGGGAGGGTCCACCCCCCATAAAACTAGGGCTCAACAAGAAACACCATACCAGTCAAACAAATTTGACCCAGCATCCCAAATTGATACTGGGGGTACATGTTCACACTTCCATTTGCCCCAGCCAACTTCGTTCTCCCCAGACCTCAGCAACCTTTGCACACAGGAAGCAAACTTTAATTGAAAAGACAAAAACAAGACCAGAAGGGAACAAACAGGAGCGATAGAACAGGACAATACCAAACAAGACAGGTCAGTCACGTGGGCATTTAGGAACAGGGTGCGCGAGAGAGCGTGTCAGCAACCAGCACCAAGGAAAATAATGTCTCAGGGTCCTCATTAAATTTTGGCAACAAATGTAAGTTCCCAACAATAACAAATGTGTCCGGGGCATGACCGAAAGAGTGACCCCTAGGTAAATCTGGGTCACCTTCCCAGAGCAAACTCTCCCCTGAGAGCTTTCCTTCCCTAACCAACTCTAGCTGCTCTTGATTTTAGCACGCTCCAAGTCCTATCATGCCAGTTCTTTGTCATACTTTACACGATCATGCTCTAGCTGTAACAGACAGTAATTTCTGCTGTTCAAAAAGGCTAACATGGATCAGCCATTCTAACGAGACAGGGAGACCGCGAGTCCTCGGCAGAGGCTGCCCCACTGCTAATTTCAAAAAACACTACTCCATCAGATTGGCTGTCAATATCAACCTAACAGAATTTGACGTTTATGACTCATTTCAACCTTGTAGTGTTCAGCGATCTTCAACAGCTGTTTAGTACATAATTCTAACAGTTCCTCTGATAAAAAGCAAATGAACTTTGACTCAAGACACCATAGTCACAAGTAAATACAAAAATTCTTGCTCTTCTCCTCTGCTGAGCACACCAGACCAGAGAAATGACAAATCACACTGGGCACCACAGAAGAGAGATGAGATATATGGAGCTTCCCCAAAACCTACAATAACTCAACCCCAGTCATCGTGCGGATTTGCAGTGGGTAATTACACTGTTCCCAGCTGGCAAGGGGGGAAAAAACAACAATATGCTGGCAGATTCCCCCAAGCCACAGATGTGCCCCCAAGACAACTGCGCAGTCCATAGATGTCACAGAAATAACCATGCCCAACATATTCCAAAGTGAAACACGTCACTAAGCCTAATAGGGAAAAAAGAAAAGGCTATAGCTCCAGGTAACAAGTGTCACTACCCTATCCAAATGGCCCACTGAGGTACACATCCAATTGTACTCATCTCAGACAATGTCCCAAAAGTGAGTAGAGCAAGAGTTTCCAGCCTGGGCAGGGGCCTGGAAACTAACCAATGTACTCTCTCCAACACAGCACACAAACTATCCACCACAGTAGCAAGTATACCAAACAAAGGCAACAAACACTGGGCCTACCAAACAATACAACTCAAAAGCTGCAACAAAAGTTATGAAGCACCTACAGAGTTCTCAAACATTAACTCCCCCAAAACACAACACATACTAGTAAGCCCAACGACACTAGCATGAGTCCTCCATAATGCATCAAAGTGCTATGCGCTAAAATGTCTAGGAACCAACCTCATGATCACAGACGAGCCCCCACTTGTCACAAACCCGGCTCGAAGTTCATAACAAAAAGTGAGAAAACATGGCAATAAGGAATAACAAAATATATTTATTAACTGAAGTAAACTAAATACAATTAACAATGGTGTGTAGGCAGTAATGTAAGCGGGTGTTCTCATGCATAAATGTGATAATGAGGGGTGCTAAAAGGTGCCAAAGTAAACAAACAAAACGGGCACACAAATTTTTTTTTATCAGTGTCTGCATGGAGAGAGTCTCCTCAATGAATGGGGAAGTGGTGCATTTATCCCGGGACACCCGAGCCCAGGTGTGTCCCATTTCAATGATGACCCTCCCGGCTCCGCCCACCAACATCCCATTAAGGAAAACAAGAGCAACGATTTACATATTGTAAATCAATTATTTTTTGTATTTTATTGTTTTCCTGGTTACATGATCACAGCATCTTTTTGTATTTATTTGTATTCTTTACTTACAGATTTTTTTATATTTAAAAAAATATTGTGTTTGAATGAATTTTGCTGCTTCTCTCATGGCCCAAATATTAGTTGACTTTACATTGGTGAAAGAAACACATGCGAGACAAGCATTTCTGTTTGCTTTCTCACTTTTAAAGACAAAAACTCTCACAGACTGACCACATTGTTGAGATTCATTTATTGAGTGATTTTTTTTCCCTATCAAGGGGACACTTCCAAATGAATTGAGGAAAAACACAGACAAAGTCTGCTGTTATTTCCTGAACACGTTAGTACTTGTAAAGTTTTCTACTAAGACGGCGATGATGACTCAGCTGCACAGGCCTGGCAGCTATTTGTCACATCTTCTGCTGCCTCTCCATTTCATTTTCATTCTTTACCTCTCTCACCCTCATTTTCTTTTTTACTCTACTAAATCCCTCCTTCCTACTGGTCAAGTTCACCCCCAGTTGTAAACTCAGGACACCATTAGAGATTGAGGCACTAATCACAAAGCCTACTACACGTACTTCAGTGTTAATGTATCCACACACCTATAACATGTCAATCAAAGGGGCTCTCACCCTGAGACAGAGTTACAGTACAAGTGATCGACAGACACATCACCCCTGTTGTGGATAGTTTGAATGATGGAAAGAAATGTGAAAGGATTGATGGAATGAAGGATGGAAGGATGGATGGTTGGATGGTTGGATGGGTGGATGGATGGGTGGATGGATGGATGAGTGTATTAGAGGGTTCTTTGTCACAGGGTTGGTTTGTGTCTGTGTCTCTCTTGAGCGCTCTGGTAGGGTGCGCCATTCTGTAATTCCAGTGCTGGTTTAGCTTTTCTTGAAGACCTGCTTGCACACAGCTCCACAAGCTCTCAGCTCCTGCAGAGTGAACAGAAGGTAAAATTATGTTCCATCGAGAGATTAAACAGGATTTTTAATAAATCCCATTATTTATTTGTTTTTGTATACAACCCTATCATCATTAATTGAGGTAAACAGCTGTGAAGATGTCAAAAATGTTCACAGTAATCAATCTCCTCTATGGAGAAAACCAAAGGCAAAGCACATGTACTTGCAGTTATATTTTTAACCAGCAGAGGCAGCTGCTGTTCAGTGTTCCTGGGCTTAGTGACTCCAGGGAGCCACTCTGCTAATGAATAATTTCATGGCTACTAATTGCGAACATCTGTTAGAATCACTTTGACTAAATAATTTGGCAGTCAGATGCCTTTTACTCAGCTTTGATGACAATAATCATAGCAATGAAAATCCGTAATGACAAGGTAATGAAAGTGGTCATACGGTGGTCATTGTCGAGGTCAGTAGATTTACTAATGTTTATGTATGGGTACACTAGAGGTGCACTACAAAGATACTATTTTATTGAGGGTCCCTAAACTCCAATTCTATCCACAAAGTGTAGGAATTTTGTCATGGAGTATTTGCCCTGGTGGTCCACACTTAGTTAAAATCTTGTTTGTGAGGTTACCAAAGCCAGAAACCAGCTATATTTTCACAAAAGCTTTGAATAAATGTTTTTCATCTGTGCTATTTATTGTCTTACATGTTCATCTGATCTGAGATCTGTTGTGACAAAAAGTGAAATCAGGAACTGAGGAAGAAGACTTGCATTCAAATGCCATGAATGAATGTGTTCTCTTACCAGATGAAGCTCATCCCCCTCCACCCAATGGGTCCAACCTCTTCCTTCTTTCTCTCCCTTCTGCACACACACCAGATTGTTTCCCTCCCATGAGATAGTGGTCTACACACACACACACACACACACACACACACACACACACACACACACAGATTGTCCCCCTCCCATGAGATAATGGTATACAGAGAGAGAGGACAGACAACATTATGCATTCTACTGTCAATTAGCAACTAGGAGCATGACCCACACACACACACACACACACACACACACACACACACACACACACACACACACACACACACACACACACACACACACAGTAGTGTGCAGGAATCTATAACAATTTACAGACTTACAGACAGACGCATGTGTCGTGACGTTGCATTAGTTAATGTGAAGACTGTTGTTCATCAAATGATTAAAGTTTCTAATTGCGTGATTAACTGAATCAAGCAATTATTAACTAATTAACCTGGGGCACCATGGGAAAACTAGTTTTTATTGAGTTTCTATTTCCCAAATTAACTCAAAGAATATCAGAATATTGATTTTACAACAGCTGGGAATTAACCAGTAGCCTCTACCAATCTCGTTCTGAACGTCGTATAGCCTGTGAATCTGCACGGACCCGGGTCTCACCAATGAGTTCATACCACACCAATCTTAGTTGAATATTTATTTACTAAAAAGCTAAAATGATGAGAAAAGATACACATAGACAAAACTGCCGCTCTTATGGGTCAGAATATAATGATGTAATTACGTGGGGATGATCTCCGAGGATTCTCTGCGTAGGCCTTCAGCTGTTCGATAACGCACTACTCCGGCGCACCTCTCTGAGCGTCCTTCCGATTTCAGTGTCCTTTTTGGCTTAGGAGTCTGTTCCCTCACCCTTTGCTCTGGAAGGGGTCTTCTGACGACAGACAGCTCTGTAGCTCAGAGCTCACAGCATAGGAATGAAACCCTTTAGATAGCACGATTCGATGGGAGATGGAGGCTAGGTGGTTCGACTTGAATTCACCCGCTGTATTTTGAAAGTTACATATCTTGAAAGGTTTTTGGGACTATGTCAACAATGGACTAATGAAATAAATACCAAAATATAGTTTTTGGGTCCAGTTTTCCTTTAAGTAATAATGACTATACAGTATATATTCAATAATTCCCATATATTATACACACCAGCTCTTTCATTACATAAACAAGTTAGGATTCAACTGTATAAATAGTCATAAAGGTGTCGTAAAGTTATAGGTATAGCAAAGTCTCACAAATGGTAAGTTACAACAATACAGAATAAAGTTGGCCCAGTGGCCAATAACGGACTTTCATTCCCTGATGGTATTTGCAGCCGCCCACAAGGTAATGGTTTATGGGCTTGGAAAGAAATCAGCCTACAGGCTTACAAGGGCTGTTCTTTTTTGGGGAGAGAAAAATATGCAGATCCTAATCAGGTCCCAGGAAAACAAAATCTTATCAGAAGAAAAATTGTATCATACAAGTTTTTCTCAGATCTCCTGACTAAACATCTATTAGTTTTCACATTGTCCTTTTCAGCAGTTCCAGCAACTACGGTGGATGCCCAACTAGGCCAGCTCAGTGCAGCTAGGTTTGGCTCTGCTCTGTTCGGCTCAGTAGTGTGAAAAGCCCTTATATGTTTTCAAGGACACCAGTGTCTTCTCTAATGCAGCAATCTACTGCTTCCCCCTTAGCCTCAACTCAAGGCCCCTTGTGTTCACAGTGGTACCTCAATCAAATATTGATGAGCACACATAAGGACGGCCATTTGGGATCTCACACTAGAGGGAATATGACAAACCACTACTGAAACATCAAAATGAATCCTTGTTCCGTATCTCTAGTCTCCAGAACTACGTTTTTGATAGCCTTTTAAAAATAACAACTGAATGTGTGATGGAAATGTTTTTGTCAACTCACCATGCATTTTCTGTCATCCACCCCTGACAGATCCTCTTCAAACTCCTTGCCAACATGGAAATCCATGTTGTAGTTCTTAAAGGTACTGAGGGTCTTGATGACTATGTGGTCACCATCGTGATTGATGTCTTTGTCAGGCTTCAACAAGGTGGCAATTTTCCTAATGGCAACATTTACATCTGTGTGATGGGTCCCCAAAAAAGGGAAGAGAGAGAGAGAGTAGAGAGAGAGAGAGAGAGAGAGAGAGAGAGATTAACACTGAGGAGCAGGAAGGCTACAGTCATCTATAGCCTAACATCCCTTTCATGACCTCTGTTTCTGTATAGGCCATAACCGGATCTAATACCAGCAATGTCGCTATTTTTGGGATACTTTGTAAATATGCAGCACTTTCAAAACCATTATTTTAGATGACGCAAGCAATATGTCAGTATCTACACCCGTGCTCAAATAAACACACTTTTGAACTATACTAAATTCCATAACGTTAGCTAGGTATATTAATGCCTAGAGCTCAATATTGACCGCAGGGCGCAGTGGTCCTGATGCAACGGAACTCGACGTATGGAGCAGCAATATCCTTGCGCATCATCCATTTGACTGAAGTTTGGAGTCCCCCTTAAACGAATCATCCCCAGAAATGCTGTAACAACTCACCGAGGGCCTTTAAGTACTCCTCGAAGTTGTCATTTGAGATCATTTTCCAATACCCATTCAGATCAACTGGCATATTGGCTGTGTTTCTAGTTTCCTTACTTCCTGGTGAAATGGGCAAAGGAGATCCGATATCGCTGTTCACTTGCGACGGAATGCATGACTGCTGTCCAGGCCTCCTATTTGAACCAGAATCCCTTTAATCCGATTACTTAATAGCGTTCTTCTTCTTTTTTTTTACAAGAATTGGAAACTCCCTCCCACCACAGCTGATCTGCGCAAACTGCGCATTTGAAACGAGCCATGCATCAATTAACCCCAGCCTAGACTCAAGAGAACAGGCTGGGGACGAGATTATACATATGGGAGAGTTGAGTAAATTGAGCCATAGGGGTAAATTGAACCACCTTTGGAACCATACACAAAATGTATAATTTGACCAAATATTTATGAATAGGTTATCATTTCATGGAGTATGTGAAGGAGGAAACTACATGGAAAAAAGTGGTAAACAAATTAGGTCCAAAAAACGGATTATCAACAAATCCAATTAATTTATCGTGTTAGAGGTTTCATGATGCTTGCATCTAAACCAAAGTAGATAGTTTAAAGATGGTTCTGTGCATCAGTTGGGGTGTCTATAAACTTCAATTTGAGTTCCTAAACCTAGCATGAAAGTGCAGCCATGTAGCTGTGTGGGCTAGTATAGTAAACATGTTTGCCTTGGAGTAAATTGAGCCAATGGCCATGGGGTAAATTAAGACAATGGCCATGGGGTAAATTAAGACAATGGCAAGTTGAACAAATGTAAGTGTTTTCTTCCCAGGAATGATGCAAGGCATTATCGCTGGGATATGAGGTAAGAACTGGACCTGGCGAATGTTAAAAGTGTTTAAAAAAGTACAACTTGTTTGTTAGATGTTAAGCCTTTCCCAGGAATGATGCAAGGCATTATCGCTGGGATATGAGGTAAGAACTGGACCTGGCAAATGTTAAAAGTGTTTAAAAAAGTACAACTTGTTTGTTAGATGTTAAGCCTTTCCCAGGAATGACGCCAGGCATTATCGCTGGGATATGAGGTAAGAACAGGGCCTGGCAAATGTAAAAGTGTTTTAAAAAGTAAAAATGGTTTGTTAGATGTTAAGCCTGTGTTAAAATATGCTTAAAATGATTGAAAGACAATAAAGCGATTGTGATTGTGTTGAATTGTGTTTTGGAAATAAAGATATAAGCTATCAAAATAAAAAATAAAGAGAGTCACACTCTATATATAAACTCCTAGTAATTTATTGGGTAAATCACCAACGTTTCGACATTAACTGTGCCTTCTTTTTATAGCTTGTAGTTTATTCGCTGTTAGTCAGCACCTCTACATAAAATACTTTCCTCTGGGTGTGTGCCAGCTCATGTTTTTTTATTCGGTATATAAAGATAGACGTGTTTTTTTACATTTTAATTATGTGGTAATATTTCATTCAGTACAGAAATGTGTAGGTGGCTTAATTGACCCTGTCCCCATGCTCAATTTAAGTTATGTTATACCAAGAGAAACTTATTTTGGACAAACTATGTTTTTAAACCCGTAAGGTTGACATTATTTACAGGGCCTCAACATCCTGAAATATATGTTGATATCTTTGTTAGAAATAACACCATGGGTGTTTCTCAATGCGCATACTGCCATGCTCCACACTTTCATGCTCTGAGTGCATTCTCCGACCACGTTCTCTTGAGTACGTTCTGGTGAGGACGAGAGTGTGGAGAATGTATAAAGCAAAACATTTGAGAAGCACTCGGACTCCACGTACTGTATTACCTCACGCTTCCACTGAACTTTCTCCCAGCCAGGACAATGGCAACAATAGACAAAACAAGATATGCACAAAGAAAACGTTTTACTTCATAATTATCAGCTAGATATGTGAATTGTAATAATCTAACATAATTATCTAGCCAGCCAGCTAGTAAAACAGGCAAAATGACCGTAAACTAATGTTATGCAAGGTAGATGTACATTTTTCGCTGGTAGCTATAGTGCCAATTATTCGTGATAGCCCTATTTACGTACTATGGATTTACCCATTCCCCGAACCGTCTTCCAGCCAGGACAACAATGGAAAGAGATGAATCAAGATATACACAAAACAACCGTTTTACTTCACAACCTTCAGCTAGCTATATGTGAAGCGTAATAATGTAGCTAACCAGATAGTTTAACAGGCAAACGGAGTACACATTCGAGAAGTGCCCTCCGTGCTCCGTTTCGCATAATTTGATTTGGACTCATACTCTGACCCTCCAGTGCTCCAATTTGCGTAGTTCGCAGCACAGTAGTTAGCATTTTAAGAAACACCCCATATTCCCTTGACGGAGTTATGCTGAATGTAAAAAAAAATGGCTAAGTTTACCCCAATTTCCCCTGCATTAAGGCATGTGCTATATATTTAAAAGTGCTTAATAAGATCAGTCAGGAGTAGGTTAATTAAGAATATTTCTCTTATAAATTCGGACTAGTTTGGATGAAAAACAAAATTTTCAGTGTCATTTTATGATACACGTTTTCACGGTACGACAAAAGCGACTCGATTGTGTACAGATAGGCTACTATCTTATTCAAACCACATAACAATTGAAAACCCGTTTTTTTTTTTAAATGCAGCGCAATGCGCTCAACTTCCAACGCTCTGTTTAGCACAATGTTCTTGAAGGCGACCATATACGACTGGTCTGGCACATCATTTGTAATGAAGTAATTAAGCTAATTCGATTATAGCCGTCTTTTGAGCTGACCATGGCAGCCACTATCTTAGTAACACATGCCAAGTGGGTTGGTAACACAGAGACGTTTCGCTTGGCATTCTTTTAATTGAGAAAATACCTCTCGTTGTTGCAGGGGCCTGTCAGGATTACTAAAATCCTGAGAGAAAAGCTCTGAGTCACCCAGTGTGACATCCGATAGAGGGGTACAGAATGGCTGGGCCTACCCAATGAAGAGCTCAATGTGGTATGCCACAAGCACCCCCCTCCCCCATGGCTTTGGTGCTACTTGTGGTGAATTTTCAAAACTCTTAGTACAAAACTCCAAACTATATAGTAACACTAGTAACGCAGCCAGTCTTATATTCAAAATCTTTTGTTGTACATTCATTTTGGAGTCATATGTCACCACACAATCATTGATCCAAAAAATACATTTACTGTGAAATATCATGAGAACATTGATTTAATCACAAAAACACTACATAATGATATCTTCTCATTTGAGTTGTTTTAACAACCAGTTCATCCAATAGTAAAAAAAAAAAAAGCAAGATACATTTTTCTAAATGGCCCTTTGAATGGAATATGCTACAGTTCTGTACATTGTAGTACATTACACTGCTTTGACATTAGGCAATACACTTGCACTATCCATCAAAATTGACTGAAAATCCCATTTCCATCATTTATATCCCATGTGTGATCAAAGGTGTGATCCTTGAAGGCATTTTTCACAACCTTTTAATGCAAAGAATACATGTCTTGTTCAGTTATAATTACAACATGGGTGTACTGTAATCAAATGAAACACATGAAATGAATGAAAGAAACAAAAGTTTAGCAGGCAATAGTTTGCATCAAGCCTGTCTTGAGCATTTAGCCATAGGCTGTCATCGACATCGCAGTCATAAAATAATGCAATTGTCACAACAGGTCTAAATATATATTATGACAGTGTTATGGCTATATTATAACAGGTTATGACATGTTATGTCAGCTGTTATGACATTTTATGACATGGTTATGACCATGTCATAATGTGTTATGACGCTGGGTGACACTCCAAACTGTGCTCAGGTGCATCCTTGTGATGTCACAACAATTTGATTGGAGTCCACCTGTGGCCAATTCAATTGTTTGGGCATGATTTAGAAAGAAACACACCTGTCTATATAATGTACCATAAGCACAGGCACACTACTGTATATGGGACTGAAAATCCATTACACTTTTTTGGTTAACAGCTTGTTTTAAAAGTGACAGGACTGGGGATATGGAGTCATTTGTGCAGATAAACCATGGTAACCTGTATTCATGGAAAGAGTGCTCACCAAACCCTGGAAAGACAGTTAATTAGTAGATCAATCTCATGATTAAAAAGAGGATTAAAAAAATGTATTCAATTCAATTCCATGTGTGGTATATGTAGTTCCAACTAAGACCGAAAGCTGCTCATGACTACCTAAACTTCTAGAGCTCAGACTCCATTTTGGCATGGTTCTACATCCCCTTCAGAAGGTATTCATACCCCTTGACTCATTCCACATTTTGTTGCGTTACAGCCTGAAGTCAACAATTTTAAAAATATTTTTTTTCTCACCCATCTACACACAATACCCTATCGTTTCTTATTTAATTTTCAATACATTTGCTAACATTTCTAAAAACATGTTTTCACTTTGTCATTATGGGGTATTGTGTGTAGATGGGTGAGAAAAAAATGTGAATATAATATGAATATTTTCTGAATGCACTGTAACTACCAAGTTTAAGAAGAGTTTGTCCTCTTCAACATTTGCTTTTTTTTTGAGAGGGGAAGAATAGGCATTGGTTTACCAATTCGGCATACGCATAAAAAGCATATTTCTCTCAAATGTTGTGCACAAATTTGTTTACATCCCTGTTAGTTAGCATTTGGCAGGTGGCAGAGAATTTGGCAGAGACCTCTGGCAGTCTCTATGGGGGTGCCACAGGGTTCAATTCTCGGGCTGACTCTTTTCTCTGTATTTGTCAATGATGCCGCTCTTGCTGCTGGTGATTCTCTGATCCACCTCTACGCAGACAACACCATTCTGTATACATCTGGCCCTTCTTTGGACACTGTGCTAACGAACCTCCAAACGAGCTTCAACATCATACAACACTCCTTCCGTGGCCTCCAACTAGTTTTAAATGCTAGTAAAACCAAGTGTATGCTCTTCAACCGATTGCTGCCCGCACCCTCCCCCCCGACTAGCATCACTACTCTTGACGGTTCTGACCCAGAATATGTGGACATCTACAAATACCTAGGTGTCTGGTTAGACTGTAAACTCTCCTTCCAGACTCACATTAAGCATCTCCAATCCAAAATTAAATCTAGAATCGGCTTCCTATTTCGCAACAAAGACTCCTTCACTCATGCCACCAAACATACCCTCGTAAAACTGACTATCCTACCGATCCTTGACTTCGGCGATGTCATCTACAAAATAGCGCCCAACACTCTACTCAGCAAACTGGATGTATTCTATCACAGTGCCATCCGTTTTTGTCACCAAAGCCCCGTATACTACCCACCACTGCGACCTGTATGCTCTCGTTGGCTGGCCCTCACTACATATCCGTCACCAAACTCACTGGCTCCAGGTCATCTATAAGTCTTTGCTAGGTAAAGCCCCGCCTTATCTCAGCTCACTGGTCACCATAGCAACACAAACCCGTAGCACGCGCTCCAGCAGGTATATTGCACTGGTCATCCCCAAAGCCAACACTTCCTTTGGCTGCCTTTCCTTCCAGTTCTCTGCTGCCAATGACTGGAACGAATTACAAAAATCTCTGAAGCTGGAGTCTTATATCTCCCTCTCTAACTTTAAGCATCAGCTGTCAGAGCAGCTAACAGATCACTGTACCTGTACACAGCCAATCTGTAAATAGCACACCCAACTACCTCATCCCCATATTATTACTTACCCTCTTGCTATTTTGCACCCCAGTATCTCTACTTGTACATCATCATCTGCACATCTATCACTCCAGTATTAATGCCAAATTTGAATTATTTTGCCTCTATGGCCTATTTATTGCCTACCTCCATACTATTCTACATTTGCACACACTGTACATAGATTGTTCTATGTTTCTTTTCTATTGTGTTATTGACTGTACGTTTGTTTATGTGTAACTCTGTGTTGTTGTTTTTGTCGCACTGCTATGCTTTATATTGGCCAGGTCGCAGTTGTAAATGAGAACTTGTTCTCAACTGGCCTACCTGGTTAAATAAAGGAGAAATAAATAAAAATGACCTAAAATGACATCGGAGGCAACTTATGGTAGAGAAATGAACATGACATTTTCTGGCAACAGCTCTGGTGGACATTCCTGCAGTCAGCATGCCAATTACATGCTCCCTCAATACTTAAGACATCCGTGGCATTGTGTTGTATGACAAAAGTGCACATTTTAGTGGCCTTTTATTGTCCACAGCACAAGGTACACCTGTGTACCTATGATCATGCTGTTTAATCAGCTTCTTGATATGCCACACCTGTCAGGTGGATGGATTATCTTTGCAAGGGTGAATTTATTTTATTTTATTTCACCTTTATTTAACCAGGTAGGCAAGTTGAGAACAAGTTCTCATTTACTATTGCGACCTGGCCAAGATAAAGCAAAGCAGTTCGACACATACAACAACACAGAGTTACACATGGAGGAAAACAAACATGCAGTCAATAATACAGTAGAAAATAAGTCTATATACAATGTGAGCAAATGAGGTGAGATAAGGGAGGTAAAGGCAGAAGAAGGCCATGGTGGCGAAGTAAATACAATATAGCAAGTAAAACACTGGAATGGTAGATTTGCAGTGGAAGAATGTGCAAAGTAGAGATAGAAATAATGGGGTGCAAAGGAGCAAAATAAATAAATACAGTAGGGGAAGAGGTAGTTGTTTGGGCTAAATTATAGATGGGCTATGTACAGGTGCAGTAATCTGTGAGTTGCTCTGACAGCTGGTGCTTATTAAAGCTAATGAAGGAGATAAGTGTTTCCAGTTTCAGAGATTTTTGTAGTTCATTCCAGTCATTGACATCAGAGAACTGGAAGGAGAGGCGGCCAAAGGAAGAATTGTTTTGGGGGTGACCAGAGAGATATACCTGCTGGAGCGCGTGCTACAGGTGGGTGCTGCTATGGTGACCAGCGAGCTGAGTTAAGGGGGGACTTTACCTAGCAGGGTCTTGTAGATGACCTGGAGCCAGTGGGTTTGGCGATGAGTATGAAGCGAGGGCCAGCCAACGAGAGTGTACAGGTCGCAGTGGTGGGTAGTATATGGGGCTTTGGTGGCAAAACGGATGGCGCTGTGATAGACTGCATCCAATTTATTGAGTAGGGTATTGGAGGCTATTTTGTAAATGACATCGTCGAAGTTGAGGATCGGTAGGGTGGTCAGTTTTACGAGGGTATATTTGGCAGCATGAGTGAAGGATGCTTTGTTGTGAAATAGGAAGCCAATTCTAGATTTAACTTTGGATAGGAGATGTTTGATGGGAGTCTGGAAGGAGAGTTTACAGTCTAACCAGACACCTAGGTATTTGTAGTTGTCCACATACTCTAAGTAATTTAGGTAAACGTCCAACCGGCCTCAACTGCAGACCGACCACGTGTAACCACGCCAGCCCAGGACCTCCACATCCGGATTCTTCACCTGCTAGATTGTCTGTGACCAGCCACCCAGACAAAAAACTTTCAGAAAACGGCTCAGGGAAGCTCATCTGTGTGCTCGTCATCTTCAACAGGGTCTTGACCTGACTGCAGTTCGGCATTAGAACCGACTTCAGTGGGAAAATGCTCACCTTCAATGACCACTGGCACGCTGGAGAAGTGTGCTCTTCAAGGAGGAATCCCGGTTTCAACTGTACCGGGCAGATAGCAGACAAGCGTGTATGGCGTCCTGTTGGCGAGCGGTTTGCTGATGTCAACCTTGTGAACAGAGTGCCCCATGGTGGCGGTGGGGTTATGGTATGGGCAGGCATAAGCTACAAACAACAAACATAATTGCATTTTATCGATGGCAATTTGAATGCACAGAGATACCGTGATGAGATCCTGAGGCCCATTGTCGTGCCATTCATCTGCTGCCATCACCTAATTTTTCAGCATGATAATGCATGGCCCCGTGTTGCAATAATCTGTACACAATTCCTGGATGCTTAAAATGTCTGTAAACCCACCAGACATGTCACCCATTGAGCATGTTTGTGATGCTCTGGATAGACGTGTACGACAGCGTGTTCCAGTTCCTGCCAATATCCAGCAACTTCGCACAGCCACTGAAGAGGAGTGGGACAACATTCCACAAGTTGATCAACTTTATGTGAAGGAGATGTTGCGCTGCATGAGGCAAATGGTGATCACACCAGATACAGACTGGTTTTCTGATCCACATCCCTACCCCACAGGTATCTGTAACCACCAGTTGCATATCTCTATTCCCAGTCATGTGAAATCCATAGATTAGGGGCTAATTTTACTTAAATTTGTGTGTATTAGGTAGTTTTTGTGGAATTGTTAGATTACATGTAAGATATTGCTGCACTGTCGGAACTAGAAGCACAAGCATTTCGGCTACACTCGCAATAACATCTGCTAACCATGAGTATGTGACCAGTACAATTTGATAATTTATTTTTTCAATTGACTGATTTCCTTTATATGAACTGTAACTCTGTGTTGTGTAAAATCTTTGAAATTGTTGCTTTCATGTTATTTTTGTTCAGTGTAGATAATGTCTCCCCAAAGGAATTTCAGATAAGAGTTCTTTCTGACAGATATCTACCAGACTTGGATAGGAATGCTGTGTGTCTATTAGTGTGTTTGGCTCAATTTACAATGTATCTTCCCTGGCCAATACTGAAACTTCAATGCAACCCCCCCCTCCCCTAAAAATCATTAGCTGTAATGAGCAAGCTGCTCCCATAAAGCTGCTTCCATAGAGAAGCATGCGTAAGAGGGCATAAAAGATGACTTAGTTGGCTTCAGAATAGGAAAAAACAGACCCTATACATATTTCAACCTAAATAAGATTCAAACTAGGCAATTAAACAGTGAGGAAAGGAGGCCGGTACCAATTTGGAGGCTTATAACTAATGGAGGATGGTTGCAGCTCAGTTGGTGCCAAGAGAGGGAGAGAGGCCCAGTTCCATTTTAGTCCATTTCGCATAAAAAGTCTCAGAAAACAAAATTGTGTTGAAAGGAAGGCCAATTTAAATGGTTGTAAAATACTTCTCATGCAGTTGTTTAAGTGTGAGTATAGGTCATTTGATTTGTTAATTCAAATACTTGTGTAGTTGATTACTTAAAAATACTCATTATAGAATTGCCATTGGAACCACAAAGGGGCAAGTAAAGAGCCTCATGCGGATCCAGAGCCACACGTTGCAGACCACTGACCTATCCAATCCTTTTAGATCTTTGAACATATAAAGGAGAAGGGGCTAAGGGCTGGAATGGGATGGAGCTAGAGAGTGCAAGGTAAAGGAGGGTCTTAATTGTGGGGGGTTGGGAGTTAGTGGTGGGACCACTGTCCTTCCTTGTGCTCTCTTGGTACTGCTTAAGTATCCGACCATAATGGTACCTCAAATCCAAATCAAATTGTATTTGTCACATGCTTCGTAAACGACCAGTGTAGATTAACAGTGAAATGTGTACTTACGGGTCTTTCCCAACAATGCAGAGAGAGGAACTACAGAAAAGTAATAACACAGATAATAATAATAGCAGACCAAAGTAAAGGGAGAAACTAACACAAACACACGTATGACAAACGTAAAGGAAACCAATGAAGGAATCTACTGTTGAGAGCAAAGCCTCTTATAGATGTCTCAGAAGATCTCTGTTGGGCGTTGGTTTACGTAATATCACAGGTTCCCACAGCCCCGCTCCAATGTGGCCACATCATTGGTTTAATCTGCTCCCTTGTTGTGCAAACACTGCTTAGAGCGCCGATAACTTGCACAACAAGATTTGTCAGAGCAGGGGGAGTTGTATAATGCATCACAAGTGGAATCAGCACTTTGGCTGTGTGTGCATTTGTGTGTTTACATTCGCATGGGTGCACATACGCTCCCTTACGTAATTATTTGGACAGTGAAGCTAAAACTTTTTAATTTAGCTCTTGGCATATACTCCAGCAAATGTTTAAATATTAGGTACCAGTACAGAATGTCACCTTTTATTTTAGGGTATTTTCATATGCATCTATTTTACCGTTTAGAAATTAAAGCACTGTATCTAATCCCCCCATTTGAAGGTGTCTTAAGTATTAAAGCAGTCAAAAGTTTAGTATTTTGTCACATATTCCTAGCATGCAATGACTACATCGGGGATGGGTAACTAGCGGCCTTTCTTATTGTTGCTAGGTAGAATAGCAGAATACATGTCAGTCACTGATAGTCAGTCAATTAGCCCATGTCAGCTAACATTATTTACATTGGTAAGTTAGTGTAGCGGCCAGCAATCTAAACTTGTTATCATGGTTGAACTACCGGCTGAGGGGCCCCCAGTCATTTTGTTAGTCAGTCTCAGTCAGATATCATATTAAAAACTGCCAACATTTCTCCCCACCGTATGGCAAAATGTGTAGAATTACAGAAAAGGAGCTGTAAAAACAGCTTATTTTCCTTTCCGCCCCATGGCAAAATGAGAATTACAATAAATATGTTAGAAAATGTTAAAATCTTTTCTCTGCCCCATGACAAAATGAGTAGAATTGTATAAAATCTGTTAGGAAATTGCGAAATATTTTCTCCACCCCATGACAAAATGTGTAGACTTGCAGCAAACTTGCTTTCAAACTGCAACATTTGCTCTACACCCCATGGCAAAATGTCTAGATTTGCACAAAATTAACTCTAAAACGTAAAACAATTATCTCCACTGTAAAGAGGGGGGCCACAAAGATGTTTTGCTTGCAATGTTTCCGATTTTCTCCAACTTGTTAGATGCATTTGCAGTTCTTTTGGTTGTGTTTAGGATTATATGTTGTGCCCAACAGAAATGAATGGTAAATCATGTATTGTGTCATTTTGGAGTCACTTTCATTGTAAATATGAATAGAATATGTTTCTGAACACTTCTACATTAATGTGGATGCTACCATGATTATGGATAATAATGAATGAATCATGAATAAGTTACACAGGCATAAATATCATACCCCCTAAAGATGCTAACCTCCCCTGTTATTGGTAATGGTGAGAGGTTAGCTGGTTTTAAGGGTATGATCTTTGTTTCTCTAACTTTCTCACTCATTATTATTCAGGAATAATTCAGGATTATCCGTAATAATGGTGAAATCCACAATAATGTTGAAGTGTTCAGAAACATATTATATTCGTACTTTCAATTAAAGTGACTCCAAAATGGCACAATAGATTATTCACCATTCAGTTCCTATTGGGCTGAAGAAACACAACACAAACACAACAAAAACACAACTGCAAATGCATCCAACAACTTTGTAGCCACAAGCTTGATGTAGCCATTACGTGCTAGGAATATGGGAACAAATACTAAACTTTTGACTACTTATTCACATTACGATACACATAGTGTTTTCATTTCTCAAAGGTAAAACAGATACGACAATACCCTTAAATAAAAGGTGCCATTCTATACTGTCGCCTCATATGAAATAGTTGATCTCAAATCCAAAATGCTGCAGTAGAGAGCAAAATGTACACATTTTATCACTGTCCAAATAAATACAGAGTGATGTGCGGTTGTTTACATTTAACTAAATGCATGTCATGTTCATGTGTAATTAAGTGCTGGTCCATTTGTTTGACTTCTCGATCAAATCCCCAGTGACTAACATTGTGGGAGATTTTAACGTCCCACGCATGTAAAGTGGAGGTAACTTTCTGTATGCATATAGCATCAACTCGTTGATCAGCCGCACCAAACGCAAGTGTCCCACATCTACTTGATCACAGTGTCAAGTCACAATAGCTAAAAAAAAACACAGCCAGCAGCGAGGGACCCAGAGCTGACCCCAGTAAAGACCCAGAACTGGCGTGGCCCCATGTTGGCGCAATATCCCTAGAACCTCTGGCATCTGAGACTTAAATCTGGACTGGTTTCTAGCACTATGGACAGTTGTCAAGGAGCAGCAGAAGAGGGGATTTCTACCCAGGGAGCTCTATTGTTTTTCTATTGCAGAGCGGGAAGAAGAGATTATACAGAGCACTAAACAGCTAATGGAGAGCTCAAGGATAGGGGGGCTGTAGAGCACAACATGGAGAGAAACCAAGGCTTCGGACCAGTGTACACCTGGTATTCAAATGTGATTAGACGTTGTCCACATTCAGTAAAATGTTATGTTAATGGACAGAAGCAGAATAGACAGACGCACCTAAAACGTATTGTCCCCCTCAGCCGGTGGACAGGTAGATGGATGCCTTGTGTAGTAGATGAAACGGTCAAAATTATTGCAGTGGGAAATCATCACTCACAAGATGGACAGTAGAGGCATGATGTGACATCATGGTGGGACACATTTGAATACAGGGTGTGGATGAAAACTAAGTCCTTAAGGAGATTGGTTTAACAATTTGTGATAGGCTTATAAAAGTTATTTTAAATGTCCGGTGTAGACGGGGGTCTGTCTGACTGAAAAGGGGGATGATGCTATGACTGGCAGAATAAATCAAGCCTCTGCATGCTGAGATGTTCTTTGTCTACGCCAAAGGGGATTTGAAATGTTTACAACATAATCATGTACATAGCAGAGCTGTATTGAAGGATTTCTTAAGTAAACCCCTTGAACAATAGTCCAGAGCGCTCAGAATTCAAACCTGACCAGCATAGTTTGGTTGGAGGAACGACACTTTTCAACAACTTTACATTTCAGTTATTTAGCAGACGCTATCATGCCTTACTCAGGGGCACATTGACAGATTCTCACCTAGTTAACTCGGGGATTTGAAATAGCGACCTTTCAGTTACTGGCCCAACGCTCTTAAACCTCTAGGATACCTGCCGCCACTAAGGTTTGAGGTGGAATCCTGACCTATCAGACCTTACGTTAAAAGCTCTGAATCCGATTTTCTGTAACGGAGACTCCTGGGGGTCGAGAAACAGGTGGTGAGTTTAATAATACAATGACCAAGGCACGATACACACGAAGCGTTGTGTCTGAACATTAACCACATAGTCAATACTACCTGGGGAATGAACCTAAGGGAGTGACAGATATAGGGGAGGTAATCAGTGAAGTAATAGAGTCCAGGTGAGTCTCATAATGAGGCGCAGGTGCGCGTAATGGTGGTTGTCAGAGACAGTGATTAGTAAACCGGAGACGTTGAGCACCGGAGACCGGGAGCGGGAGTAGACGTGACATTTGCGTTATTTTGAACAGAAAGACTTCCAGACAAAGTTATGAAGGGATTACAGTTAGTGGCTAACTTGCATAATGATGAATGTGTGGTTCATATGCCCAGTTACATCGCAAGGCAATGCGGATCCTTTAAAAATCTCAAATCATATACATTTCTGAGTGTACTGTAGTACACTGCTCATCCAAACTGTAAAAAAAATCAATCAATCAAATGTATTTCTAAAGCCCTTTTTACATCAGCAGGTGTCACAAAGTGCTTATACAGAAACCCTGCCTAAAACCACAAACAGCCAGCAATGCAGATGTCAAGGTACGGTGGCTGGGAAGAACTCCCTAGAAAGGCAGGAACCTAAGAAGAAACCTAGAGCGGAACTAGGGTCAGAGGCAGATAATCCCAATGGAGAGGCAGAGACAGCAAGTGTAGTTCATCACTTTCACCTCATGTTCACAATAAAAACTTCTCAAAACGTTTTTTTTTCAGAGAGAAGCCATTTTGGGGATGTGTACTAGTTACTTTAATCAATCAGTTTAAAGGTTGAAACTGAGAAAAGGTGTGGCTCTACACCTCATTGTGAACACCGTCACTGTCCGGTAGGGCTCCTTACCCAGTATGAGCTCTGCAGTGCCAGCCTTGCCATGCCGATGTGGTGCTTGGCCAATACCAGGCCCTGCTTGCCATAACCGTCTCTCACTGTAGACACAATCCCACCCACCACCTGGAACTGACCTGAAAATAAGGAAATGATTGGTTGATGAGAGTCGTGATCCTCCCCACTCCCTGACAGTGTGAGATTCTCTTCCTTGTTGCCCCAGAAAGGGCTAAGACCAGTCACACGGCTATGGCATTAAGGGCAATTCTATATCTACTGTACTGTATCTAAAAATAAAAAAGTGTTTTCTACAATATGGGAAAATAAAGCTCTTGTAACCATGCCATATAGTTTATACTATACAGCCATGATGTACATGTTTACATTCTCATAGGGCAGCTGATATCTTATTTCCGGGGTCTATTGGAAACTAAGAGAATGATTTATTCCAACTGAAGTGCAGTACTGTTTCTCTGGTTGATATAAGTAGACTGTATGTACACGCTCATTCCCTCAAACCACGGTCAACTCCATAGAACACTAAAACGCAGAATTAGTGACGATTGGGGAAATGCATTCAATAATACCAGCAATTCAGACATAATGCCTGCATAAATTGAATACTTGATTATCTACCATAGGTACTGAAGGGCTTAAATTCACTAAGAGAAGGTTTACCACTGTGGTCAGATGTTGAGGTATTAATCATGGTAACTATGATGGGAGTTAGGTTGTGATTTTGGGGTTTATTGAGGAAGTGTACGGAATCGGAATGGGACATAGCTTCATAATAACACAAGGACGGATGGTACACCCAGTGACTTTTGGGTGCAACATAGGTACAGCATACATTTAACTGCCAAAATAAAACTATTTTCCACATCTAGCTAGTCTTTTTTTCTACATAGCTACCTAGTCCGTCATAGTTGGCAGACATGGTTAGTTACCAGGGTTTATCAGGTGGCTACAGGTGATTGACATTGATAGCAGGCTAACTATAATACACACATCGAATGTCTCATACCAGGGGTTCCTAAACTTTTTGGCCCTCAACCCCATTTTGATATCTGAAAATTCTCTCAAACCCAAACATGAAAAAAAAATGTAATTAACTGCCAATGTTGACTTTTTTTATTTGGGGATATGGCAGTCAATTGAAAAACATTCTAACAGTATTTCTGATTGTCTTCTCAACTCACCATCACATTATTTTAATGAGGGACAGTCAACTGGAAATTAGTCTGATCTCACCACCATGCTTGATGCATGTCGCGCCGGAGATTCTCAAAGGCAGCGAGCCTCATCTCTGCGGTCACATCTAACCTGGATCAATATTTGGTGTTAAAGCAGACGAGAGCACTGAACCAAGCTTCACATAGATATGAGCTGGCGAAGGATACCATGAGTATTATGGTGCTTTCAAGACAACTGGGAACTCTGAAAAATGCAAGGTCAAATCATGACGTGACCTACAGAAAAGAGGCAAGAGTTCCCGAATTGGACTTCCAAGTTGGACGCCCGTTCAAAACATTTTTTTCCCACTCGGAGCTCGTTTTTTGCCAAGTTCCCAGTTGTCTTGAACGCACTGAAGTCGGAAGTCAGAGATTTCCGAGTTCCCAGTTCCGAGTTGTTTTGAACGCTGCAGTAATACTCAGAGGGAGACCGCAGGGTATTCCCTTTGAGTCAGAAACCACAACTCCTCCATAGCGACCTGTGAATGCATTGTCTGCAGCATTTCTGTCACGACAGCTCGATCAGCTGTTCGATTTCACTTACGGCATGTCAACTGAGTCAGAAATGTGGAAATTCTCCCGTGACCCCTAGTTTGGAAACCTCTCTCTTATGCTGTCTGCTATATTAGGAAAAACCTATCATGACACATTCATTCAAATGCATTGCTAGTTTTAACTGTCAACCAGAAATGACAATGATAGCAAGCTACTAGCAAAAATATCATTACCTTTTCCAATCGGCATTACTATTGTAATGTGAAATCTCAGATGTTAAACAAGTTTCAATAGCCAATGAGAGCTCGCCAGAGCAGAAGCCAATGAAATGATGACGTTTTTCGCATCAAATCAAACTTTATTTGACACATGCGCCGAATACAACATGAATGCTTACTACAAGCATTTAACCAACAGTGCAGTTAAAGAAAGAGTATAAAAAATATTTAGCAAATAACCGAATGAACGCGCATGTACTCAATTCTTCATTGCTGCGACTTGCTTGCTAGATGAGATTTATGCTCTTCACTCCGTTGTCAGTTTAGCCTACATTTCTCTGATCTTAGTAGCAGAAAGCATTTTTTATTTGTGTCATTTAAGGCAGATTTCACCGTTACCGAGTCAATGTGCGGGGGTACAGATTAGTCGAGGTCATTTGTACATGTAGGTAGTGGTGAAGTGACAATGCATAAATAATAAACAGCGAGTAGCAGCAGTGTAAATAAAAACAAATGGAGGATGTCAATGTAAATAATCCGGTAGTCAGAATATTTATACTCTTGTTATTCAAACCAAAATGTTGGCTATACTTTTCAACTCTGTATGGCAAGCGTGAATGTCTGAATGAAAACGTTTATGAGGCTGCTTTGAGCCACAGCTCGTTGAAGATAATCAAATCACATCATTGTTTCGCGACACAGCGTGGTATCGACAATCCTCACGATCAAGTGAAGAATCTTGTAGTGTGTGACACCCAGTCTGTGCCACATCGTTTTGTGTGCTCACCACTAAATTGGCAAGACAAAAAAAAGACAGTGAGAGGCTCAGCAATGTTAGGATTTTGAAAGTCATGTAGTGTACACACACTTACACTTTTTTGCCTTCCCCAGTTTGGAGCAACGTTGCATAAAGGTTCTGTAGTATTATGGCACGATAGAGACAACTAGTGGCAAAAATACAGAACATACATTATTTTCTTTTTTTTATACAAAAAGAACACAAGTTGTTTGAGATCTGCGTTCTTCACATGAAACTGGCATATTTACACACATCAAAGGACGACACATGTTAGGACAGTGCATTCGGAGAGTATTCAGACCCCTTCCCCTTTTCCACATTTTGTTACATTACAGCCTTATTCTGAAATGTATTAAATTATCTTTTCCCCTCATAAATCTACACACAATACCCCAGAATGACAATGCAAAATCAAGTTTTTGCAAATGTATTTACAATTAAAAACAGAAATACCTTATTTACATAAGTATTCAGACCCTTTGCTATTAGACTCGAAATTGAGCTCAGGTGCATCCTGTTTCCATTGATCATCCTTGAGATATTTCTACAACTTGATTGGTGTCCACCTGTAGTAAATTCAACTGATTGGACATGATTTGGGAAGGCACACACCTGTCTATATAAGGTCCCACAGTTGACAGTGCATGTTAGAGCAAAAACCAAGCTATGGGGTCGAAGGAATTGTCTGTAGAGTTCCGAGACAGGATCGTGTCGAGGCACAGATCGGGCGAAAGGTACCAAAAAATGTCTGCAGTGTTGAAGGTCCCCAAGAACACAGTGGCCTCCCATCATTCTTACATGGAATAAGTTTGGAACCACCAAGACTCTTCCTAGAGCTGACTGTCCAGCCAAACTTAGTAATCGGGGGAGAAGGACCTTGGTCAGGGGGGAGGTAAACAAGAACCTGATGGTCACTCTGACAGAGTTCCTCTTTGGAGATGGGAGAACCTTCCAGAAGAACCACCATCTCTACAGCACTCCACCAATCAGGCCTTTGTGTTTGTGGCCAGACAGAAGCCATTCCTCAGTAAAAGGCACATGACAGCCTGCTTGGAGTTTGCCAAAAGGCACCTACAGGACTCTCAGACAATGAGAAACAAGATTCTCTGGTCTGATGAAACCAAGATTGAACTCTTTGGCCTGAATGCTAAGGGTCACATCTGGAGGAACCCTGTCACCATCCCGACAGTGAAACATGTTGGTGGCAGCATCATGCTGTGGGGATGTTTTTCTGTGGCTGGGACTGGAAGACTAGTCAGGATTGAGGGGAAGATGAAGAGAGCAATGTACAAAGCGATCCTTCATGAAAATCTGCTCCAGAGCACTCAGAACCTCATACTGGGGCGAAGATTCACCTCCCAACAGGACAATAACCCTAAGCACACAGCCAAGGCAACGCAGGAGTGGCTTCGTGACAACTCTCTGAATGTCCTTGAGTGGCCAAGCCAGAGCCCAGACTTGAACCCATTCGAACATCTCTGGAGAGACCTGAAAATAGCTGTGCAGAAACGCTCCCAATCCAGCTTGAGAGGAGCTGCAGAGATGAATGGGAGAAATTCTTCAAATACAGGTGTGCCATACCCAGGAAGACTAAAGGCTGTAATCGCTGCCAAAGGTTCTTCAACAAAGTACTAGGTAAAGGGTCTGAATACTTATGTAAATGTGATATTTCAGTTTTTGCTTTTTGTGTGTGTGTAAAAAGTCAAGGGTTCTGAATAATTTCTGAAGGCACTGTACAAATAGCACAAGTCTCTACCACACACACACTTCCACACAACCTGCAGAAAGAAGGGAAGGTTTCTAATTACCCTACACACACACACACACACACACACACACACACAACCTGCAGAAAAAAGGGAAGGTTTCTAATTACCCTACACACACACACACACTAGCTATATCATTTAAATACAATGTGAGCTGTTATAACGACGTCCTTGTACTTACCTTTACAATTTGTTTGCAATTATTTTTGCTGAACTACAAGCTGGAAGGTCACTGAACTAACTAGATGCAGAGACAGATTCTCACCCCAAATATGTTTTACCCTTATGCTGCTTAACCCACTGTATTCGCCATTGAGCTTTTGGTGAATGATTGGACTTGTACAGCTTGCCACAACCAGCTCAAGATGCACACAAGAACGTGTCAATTTTGTTTTGTTTTTAAATTACTCAAGTCTGACCCCGTGTGGACAATATAAATTGCAAGCAAACTCCGACCGCTGTCCATGGTGCTGAATATCCAAACGATAGAGGAAGAAACAGAAAGGAAAAAAACACAGGAAAGGAGATTAGCAATAATTCGATGGAATATGTTTACCGCAAACTAGAACTGCCTAAACATACGCAATGAGGCAACCACATGGGACTATGGGAAATTGGGGATAAAATACAAGGCCTTTGCATTTGATTGTCGTGAAAAAATAAAATTGAAAATGCAGGCAAAAACAGCTATTATTATGTACTAAATGTATTATATGTATTATGTACTAAACAGCTAGTATTATGTACTAAATGTTCAGGATATACAGTACATAATCACTTTAAAGAGGTATACATTTCTACCAATAGTAATGGGTCAAAGGTACAGCATTGGGATTTGAATCCAACATGCAGCTGTCAATGGCGCACCAGATTGGGCATTTGCATCAGTGCAAGGTTTGTATCTGTTATTTTTCCGGAGGAATAAAACAGAAGGTAGCTCAAAGCAGGTCAAATAAAAGTAAAAAGAGGGAATTAAATCAAGTGTAAATCAGTTTGAGGCGAGCCTCTTAAATTTCCCTTCTGAAAGAGGCAGATGCACACTTGCTCAAGTACTTAATACTCCTGGCCTTGCACAATGACTTGCCACAACCTTTTTTGTTGTTTGAATATCAAGGTAGTAAAATAATATACCTTAATGATACAGGTTATCATAGTCCTGATCTAAATAGCCAAACCAATTTGAGTCATTTGTTTTGTACGTGAAATGAATGATGTCATTTAACTCTGCTACACAGCATGAAAGATGTCCAATCAAAAACACACATGTTGACCAATGTGTAAAATAATAATCCAATTGTCTAGCTAATCCTCTAAGGAAACCAATGTCCCATTCCTCATGTCTCTATTATAATCCGTTCAAAAGTAATTGGCGTTTTTACCCTTGTATGATGGCCAGAAGGGTGACTAAATCAATGGAAGCCAGAGAAAAAAAAGGTGGTAAACCAATCAGGAAAATTGCCTCGTGTCAGCTAGGCTAGGTACTGTGCAAGAATTAAGTCTACTGTCTGCCTACCGTCTCACTTTCCCGTTGAACTCGTCATCTTTCTTCTCAAATCTGCAGGACATAAAACAATATAGAGTTAAGATGGACATCGATTTTGAGACATGACATGTATTATTTTCATATTTTAGTATTCGCTGTTCATATTCATTCTAAATCCCTGTTATTTATTTATTGTCCAATAAGATCCATTGGTTTGAAGAACACACTCACACAGTGAATAGTGCTCTAGATATGAGGGACAAGTGTCTACTGAAAGAGTAAAGGGGTTGACCACTAGTTTTGGGTTCTGGTTTGGCCTCTAATGCAACCAGGGCCTCGTTTCCCAGTTGCGATGTAACTTAAGTATTACAATAATTGTAACAGATGCATAGAGATCGTGTTCGCTCAGTCGTAAGACCATGTGTCGATACTGGTATGATCACTAGAATCGAAAGAAAAGCAGCATTGCTCTTGGATCAGCTTCCTCCATTCTAATTTGACCTTAACATTATAATTACTCCACGATACCGATGACGGATCAGCTCTTAGAGAGATATTACCACCTTGGCTGCAAATAGGCTATTGAGGGCGAGTTGGCTTATTATGCTTAATCAATAATAATGCACTAAATCACAGATTGGGCGCATAATTGTGCACATGTTGTCACACATCATGTAACACATTGAGGGGAAAATTACAGACAGTAGCCTAGTCGCGAAATAGAAGTCAATTGATTGAATATGACATTTATTTCAATATGATTGAAATAGTGCCTTCAGACTTTTTACACATTTTGTTGTGTTAGCCAATTTAGATGTTTTTCACTGGCCTACAAACAATACCCCACATTGTCAAATGGGAATTATGCTTTTCGAAATGTTTACAAATGAATAAAAAATGAAAATCTGAAATGTCTTGAATCAATAAGTATTCAACCCCTTTGTCATGGCAAACCTAAATAAGTTCAGGAGTAAAAATGTACTTAACAAGTCACATAATAAGTTGCATATAATAGTGATAATATAATTTAACATGACTTTTGAATGACTACCTCATCTCTGTACCCCACACGTACAATTATCTGTAAGGTCCCTCAGTCGAGCAGTGAATGTCAAACACAGATCTAATCTGAAAGACCAGGGAAGTTTTCCAATGCCTCACGAAGAATGGCAGCTGTTGGTAGATGGGTAAAAGAAGGAAACCTGTACAGAATAAAAAATATTCCAAGACATGAATCCGGTTTGCCTTACGGCACTACAGTAAAACTGCAAAACATGTGACAAATAAATTTTATCTTTATCTCCTGAGTACAAAGCATTATGTTTTCGGGCAAATCCAACACATCACTGAGTACCACTCTTCATATTTTCAAGCACAGTGGTGGCTGCATCATGACATGGGTAAGCTTGTCATTGGCAAGAACTAGGGAGTTTTTTTAATAATAAAAAAATGGAATAGAGCTAAGTACAGGCAAAATCCTAGAGGAAAACCTGGTTCAGTCTGCTTTCTCAAGGACAATAACCTAAAACACAAGGCCAAATATACACTGGTGTTGCTTACCAAGATGACATTGAATGATCCTGAGTGGCCTAGTTACCGTTTTGATTTAAATCGGCTTGAAAATCTATGGCAAGACTTGAAAATGGCTGTCTAGCAATGATCAACAACCAACTTGACAGAGCTTAAATACTTTTAAAAAGAATAATGTGCAAATATTGTACAATCCAGGTGTGCAAAGCTCTTATAGACTTACCCAGAAAGACTCACAGCTGTAATTGTTGTTAAAGTTGATTGAAACGCTTTAGTTTTCATTTTTTTACAAATGTTAGAATGTTTCTTCCACTTTCACAGAGTATTTTGTGTAGATCGTTGACAAAAACTGACTATTAAATCCATTTTAATCCCACTTTGTAACACAACATCATTTAGAAAAAGTCAAGTGGTGTGAATACTTCCTGAAGGCACTTTAGGCACATGTACACTCTTAGAAAAAAGGGTTCCAAAAGGGTTCTTCGGCTGTCCCCATAGGATAACCCTTTTTGGTTCTAGGTAGAACCCTTTTGGGTTCCATGTAGAAATCCTACAAGGACCCCAAAAGGGTTACACACAGAACCAAAAAGGTTCTACCTGGAACCAAAATAGTTGTTTGAAGTGTTCTCCTATGGGGACAGCTGAAGAAACACCTTTTTTCCTAAGAGTATGGGAAGAGTATGGGCCCTGGGAAATGAAGCCCAGGTCTTTTCTTCTGTGTCTCCGACACTAGGGTTGTTTCATGTCAGTTCAGCAAGCCATGACACCCACAGACATTCTGAAATCATTTCTGTAGTTAAAAACAGAAGATTAGCGTTCCTGAAACATTTTGTGGAAATACAATATGATCTGGTCAGAGGAAAGCCCATAAAATTGTCAGAGACTCCAGTCACCCAAGTCATGGGCTGTTTTCTCCGCTACCGCACGGCAGGCGGTACATGAGGAATCCAAAGAAGTGGTCAAAAGCCACACAGAGTGGCCTTTTATTGTCCCCAGCATAAGGTGCACCTGTGTAATGATCATGCTGTTTAATCAGCTTCTTGATATGCCACCACACCTGTCAGGTGGATGGATTATCTTGGCAAAGGAAAAATGTTTACTACCAAAGATGTAAACAAATTTGTGAGAAATATGTTTTTTTTGTGCATTTGGAAAAATTCTGGGATCTTTTATTTCAGCTCATGAAACATGGGGCCAACTCTTTACATGTTGTGTTTATATTTTTGTTCAGTATAGTATGGCACTTTGGCTCTGAGTATTGTTTCTTCTAATGTATTCTCAGGGAATGTGGTGATGTTTTTACCCCCCCCATCCCACAATATGATATATTGGTTTCTTTACCCTGTATGCAGTCTATGGGCAAGGTATGACAGCAACCCATGCTTTGGTTTTGTTTACCTGACCACTGTTTCAAATGCTAACTTTTTTAGCCTTTGTGGCACAAATCCAATTAATGTCAATGCTACTTATATTAGCATTTTCACAATTCACATTCAATCATCAAGTAAGATAATTGAGTTACACAATCCATTTTTAGACACTTTAGGATGATTTGAAGTGTGAAAATGCTTATATAGGTACAATTGACTTGCATTGGATTTGTGCAACGCATGTAAAACAGTGGCCAACTTAACCAAAGCATGGGCTGCTGTCATACCATGTCAATATACTGCTTACAGGGTAAGGAAACTAATTATGTTTGCAATTTGGGTGAACTTTACCTTTACCATTTAGGAGGGGGGAGGGGGGAGGGGGAATCTAAACAATAAAACACATAATAGCAGGACCAGCACCATCTAGTGGTTGAACACCACCATCTAGTGGCCAGAACCTGGTAATATCAGGATGTAGGATGGGACATAAACTGAACAAATTCAATGAATAATTTCTCTGAACAGGTCGATTAAAAACATCACCTAATTCATTGAGAATACATTACATAGGATAAAGAAACAATACTCAGGGCTGCAGCTCCATACTAATTGCCAGACACAGAGAACTGATACTATATACTAGTTGTTTGGGTGGGATTGGCGTGAGGTGTGGGAGGTCCGTGAGTAGCTTTTGAACATTCCTTTGGAATCCTCATGTCTAACTCATTGTTAGAAAAAAAGTTTGTTCCAAATATGATGTTATGTACTATAGTTATTGAATATGATATGATTCCTATGAATTAAAATTGCCATTTTGGATGAAATCAATTCGCTTCATTTCTGAGATCAAATTATATTTCAACACAATAATGTTTCAGTAATGTATCTGTTACTAACGGCAGAAACGATATCAGAACAATCTGAGATGGTGGGTGTCTAAATACTCTTTCTTGTGCTTTTTGAGTGACCCACTAGGGACTTTCTCCCTTCTGCCCCTGGCCCCTGACAGCATGAGGCAACACCACAGGGGCTTAACACACACAATAATCCTCACCACACGCAACAGAGGCAGGGAGTGTTGTGAAAATAATAATGGGAGAGGAAACCAGACATATTGCCACTGGTTACTTGGAGGAGTTAAATCTGTGAGGGGGGGAGCAGATGTTCCATACAATAGGCTTTAAGCCTTTGTCAGTCTCTTGCTGGAATTGAACAATGGCCTCCACAAAGCTGTGCCTTTCCAGCGAACATCGAAGACATCTTAGAGAACATCCAGATTTAGAATCACAATATGAGCACCAAGTTGTTGTGCTTGAAATGCAAACTTGTACTGTATTTAGAGGTTTAAAAAATACTTCTAAAGTTGAACTTCCACTTTAACATTTCAGAATTGATTTGCCATAGCAAAAAAAATGTATCAACATTTACAAAAAAAAGTCAATAATGAACATTTCCTGTTGCTGCAGGATTATTCTCGTGCTGAGAGAAACTGGTCAAATTACGTGGTTTCATAACAACAAAAGTCATATTCATATGATTGAGAGAACAATATGGATTTCATTAACGCGTTGTGGTCATTTTGGTTTATAATAGGCTACTAACTATATAGTAAGCAACGTCTGTGTTTGTATTTATGAAGGATCCCCATAAGCAGCAGCTACTCTTCCTGGAGTCCAGTAACAATAAGGCAGCTCTTTTTAAAGTATTACGACATTACATTTCATAACACTTTTCACAACACACTATGTGTACATTTAAGGACCAGCTGTGCTGCCCTGTTCTAGGCCAATTGTCATTTTACCGAGGTCCCTCTTTGTGGCACCTGACCACACGACTGAGCAGTAGTCCAGGTGCGACAAAGGAGCATGTAGGTCCTGCCTTGTTGATAGTTGTTAAAAAGGCAGAGCAGCGCTTTATTATGGACAGACTTCCCCACATCGTGTTGTATCAATATGTTTTGACCATGACAGTTTACAATCCAGGGTTACTCCAAGCCGTTTAGTCACTTCACCTTGCCCAATCTCCACATGAACTCAAAGACTCCTATACTCTCTCTATAGGCTGCACCAGAATGCAATCGATTCCATTAATAATATATTTGTGAGTAAATGCTGGCGGTGGTGATGATTACAGAGGCACAGTTCAATGGATAGGTTAATCAAATCGAACACATCGTAAGTAGAGGAAATTATGATAGCCTAAAAGCTGTTAGATTTTTCCCTGCATGACGTGGAATTCTAGTCCCGGGGCGCACTGAAATCTGTGCCGGTCCCTCCCAATATCAAAACATCAGCCAGCACGTCAAAGCACCGCTCCACCTAGTAGGACTGCCACTCCTCTCTGTCTCTCTCGCAGTCAGCGTCAGTTCCCCGCTAACCTCGCATTGAGAAGGTGTTGTCGAACAGATATCGCAAGAAAGTAAGGGATATCAAGTGAAGGAGAGAGAGACAGGTCGTCTTGTCTTGGTTCTCCCGTCATGAAGATGCTTGGAGTGCCATTTGCCCTGGTTTGGGTGGTTTTCGGGCTGTCCTGCATTCTCGCTGGAAAAGGTAAGGGAGTTGCTTACAGATTGTGATTCTGCATGCTGAGGCATTGGCGGACGCGAGCGTAGACTTCACAACGATTTTCAGATGTTTCTTTCCTGTTTGAACTCACGCTGTGCAATGTATTTTTAGAAAATAAGAGTCATGTATGAAATGAATCATTCAACAAAAGCGTTCCCGCAGACTGCAAAACATGAATCTTGTCGAGTCCCTTGGAAGTTGCACTCTATTGACCTCAGAAGCTTGGCAAACATCATATAATCTAAACTATCAATTTATAGTCAATACTTGGCTGGTGCGTGCTTCAAATAAGGCAGCGATGCCATGGATAGAATAGGGACCTCATTGACCGTTCACACACCACTGTCCAGCTCTGTGGCGTTTGTAGACTAGGCTATAGTATTAGACATGAAAGGGGTATGGTAGATATGCTATCTGTAATAATGCTTCGTCCTATTCTCGCCTTCAAAGTAAACAAATTACTGCAGAGTCATGTTTAAAAAGGGCGTCGGGGGTGCACAGCGAGTCTTAATTGAGTCTCAAGGGTGAGACAATGGGGTTGGGCTGGAAAATGTATCTGTAAGTAAACATTGTTATTTTTC